>NW_026645617.1:0-85704 GCF_949987535.1 Balaenoptera acutorostrata
CTTCTCCTCGTGTCTAAACTCTTCTCCATGGCTGGACCCCCAAATAATATTCCTTTACGTGCTAAGGGGTATCTAGAGAGTGGGATAGGTTTAATAACTACCCTCACCCTAACGCGTATCCTAACCCTAACCCCTACCCTAACCCTAACGCGTACCCTAATCCTAACCCGTACCCTAAACCGAGCCCCAACCCTAACACTAGCCCTAACCCTAACCCTAACCCATACCCTACGCCCTACCCGAGCCCCTCCCCGAACCCGTACCCTAAGCCGTACCCTAACCCTCACCCTAACCCTAACCCTAACCCTAAGCTACCCTTGACTGCTTCTGCCTCCAATAGATTTCCTAAGCACTAGTGTTTTAAGGAACAGGTTAAAAAGAGAATCCTAATGTGATTTCGTGATAATGGGTGTGTTCCTTATCTTCTCCTAGTGTCTAAACTCTTCTCCATGGCTCGACCCCCAAATAATATTCCTTTACGTGCTAAGGGGTATCTAGAGAGTGTGATAGGTTTAATAACTACCCTCACCCTAACGCGTACCCTAACCCTAACCGCTACCCTAACCCTAACGAGTACCCTAATCCTAACCCGTACCCTAAACCGAGCCCTAACCCTAACACTAACCCTAACCCTAACCCTAACCCATACCCTACGCCCTACCCGAAACCCTCCCCGAACCCGTACCCTAAGCCGTACCCTAACCCTCACCCTAACCCTAACCCTAACCCTAAGCTACCCTTGCCTGCTTCTGCCTCCAATAGATTTCCTAACCACTAGTGTTTTAAGGAACAGTTTAAAAAGAGAATCATATTGTGATTTCTTGATAATGGGTGTGTTCCTTATCTTCTCCTCGTGTCTAAACTCTTCTCCATGGCTGGACCCCCAAATAATATTCCTTTACGTGCTAAGGGGTATCTAGAGAGTGTGATAGGTTTAATAACTACCCTCACCCTAACGCGTACCCTAACCCTAACCCCTACCCTAACCCTAGCGCGTACCCTAATCCTAACCCGTACCCTAAACCGAGCCCTAACCCTAACACTAACTCTAACCCTAACCCTAACCAATACCCTACGCCCTACCCGAACCCCTCCCTGAACCCGTACCCTAAACCGTACCCTAACCCTCACCCTAACCCTAACCCTAACCTTTAAGCTACCCTTGACGGCTTCTGCCTCCAATAGATTTCCTAAGCACTAGTGTTTTAAGGAACAGGTTAAAAAGAGAATCCTAATGTGATTTCTTGATAATGGGTGTGTTCCTTATCTTCTCCTCGTGTCTAAACTCTTCTCCATGGCTGGACCCCCAAATAATATTCCTTTACGTGCTAAGGGGTATCTAGAGAGTGGGATAGGTTTAATAATTACCCTCACCCTAACGCGTATCCTAACCCTAACCCCTACCCTAACCCCTAACGCGTACCCTAATCCTAACCCGTACCCTAAACCGAGCCCCAACCCTAACACTAGCCCTAACCTAACCCTAACCCATACCCTACGCCCTACCCGAGCCCCTCCCCGAACCCGTACCCTAAGCCGTACCCTAACCCTCACCCTAACCCTAACCCTAACCCTAAGCTACCCTTGACTGCTTCTGCCTCCAATAGATTTCCTAAGCACTAGTGTTTTAAGGAACAGGTTAAAAAGAGAATCCTAATGTGATTTCGTGATAATGGGTGTGTTCCTTATCTTCTCCTAGTGTCTAAACTGTTCTCCATGGCTCGACCCCCAAATAATATTCCTTTACGTGCTAAGGGGTATCTAGAGAGTGTGATAGGTTTAATAACTACCCTCACCCTAACGCGTACCCTAACCCTAACCGCTACCCTAACCCTAACGAGTACCCTAATCCTAACCCGTACCCTAAACCGAGCCCTAACCCTAACACTAACCCTAACCCTAACCCTAACCCATACCCTACGCCCTACCCGAAACCCTCGCCGAACCCGTACCCTAAGCCGTACCCTAACCCTCACCATAACCCTAACCCTAACCCTAAGCTACCCTTGACTGCTTCTGCCTCCAATAGATTTCCTAACCACTAGTGTTTTAAGGAACAGTTTAAAAAGAGAATCATATTGTGATTTCTTGATAATGGGTGTGTTCCTTATCTTCTCCTAGTGTCTAAACCATTCTCCATGGCTGGACCCCCAAATAATATTCCTTTACTTGCTAAGGGGTATCTAGAGAGTGGGATAGGTTTAATAACTACCCTCACCCTAACGCGTACCCTAACCCTAACCCCTACCCTAACCCTAACGCATACCCTAATCCTAACCCGTACCCTAAACCGAGCCCTAACCCTAACACTAGCCCTAACCCTAACCCTAACCCATACCCTACGACCTACTCGAACCCCTCCCCAAACCCGTATCGTAAGCCGTACCCTAACCCTCACCCTAACCCTAACCCTAACCCTAAGCTACCCTTGACGGCTTCTGCCTCCAATAGATTTCCTAAGCACTAGTGTTTTAAGGAACAGGTTAAAAAGAGAATCCTAATGTGATTTCTTGATAATGGGTGTGTTCCTTATCTTCTCCTCGTGTCTATACTCTTCTCCATGGCTGGACCCCCAAATAATGTTCCTTTATGTGCTAAGGGGTATCTAGAGAGTGTGATAGGTATAATAACTACCCTCACCCTAAAGCGTACCCTAACCCTAACCCCTACCCTAACCCTAGCGCGTACCCTAATCCTAACCCGTAGCCTAAACCGAGCCCTAACCCTAACACTAACTCTAACCCTAACCCTAACCCATACCCTACGCCCTACCCGAACCCCTCCCTGAACCCGTACCCTAAACCGTACCCTAACCCTCACCCTAACCCTAACCCTAACCCTAAGCTACCCTTGACGGCTTCTGCCTCCAATAGATTTCCTAAGCACTAGTGTTTTAAGGAACAGGTTAAAAAGAGAATCCTAATGTGATTTCGTGATAATGGGTGTGTTCCTTATCTTCTCCTAGTGTCTAAACTCTTCTCCATGGCTGGACCCCCAATAATATTCCTGTACGTGCTAAGGGGTATCTAGAGAGTGTGATAGGTTTAATAACTACCCTCACCCTAACGCGTACCCTAACCCTAACCGCTACCCTAACCCTAACGAGTACCCTAATCCTAACCCGTACCCTAAACCGAGCCCTAACCCTAACACTAACCCTAACCCTAACCCTAACCCATACCCTACGCCCTACCCGAAACCCTCCCCGAACCCGTACCCTAAGCCGTACCCTCACCCTCACCCTAACCCTAACCCTAACCCTAAGCTACCCTTGACTGCTTCTGCCTCCAATAGATTTCCTAACCAGTAGTGTTTTAAGGAACAGTTTAAAAAGAGAATCATATTGTGATTTCTTGAGAATGGGTGTGTTCCTTATCTTCTCCTAGTGTCTAAACCCTTCTCCATGGCTGGACCCCCAAATAATATTCCTTTACGTGCTAAGGGGTATCTAGAGATTGGGATAGGTTTAATAACTACCCTCACAGTAAAGCGTACCGTAACCCTAACCCCTACCCTAACACTAACGCGTACCCTAATCCTAACCCGTACCCTAAACTGAGCCCTAAACCTAACACTAACCCTAACCCTAACTCTAACCCATACCCTACGCCCTACCCGAACCCCTCCCCGAACCCGTACCCTAAGCCGTACCCTAACCCTCACCCTAACCCTAACCCTAACCCTAGGCTACCCTTGACGGCTTCTGCCTCCAATAGATTTCCTAAGCACTAGTGATTTAAGGAACAGGTTTAAAGGAGAATCCTAATGTGATTTCTTGATAATGGGTGTGTTCCTTATCTTCTCCTCGTGTCTAAACTCTTCTCCATGGCTGGACCCCCAAATAATATTCCTTTACGTGCTAAGGGGTATCTAGAGAGTGGGATAGGTTTAATAACTACCCTCACCCTAACGCGTAACCTAACCCTAACCCCTACCCTAACCCTAACGCATACCCTAATCCTAACCCGTACCCTAAACCGAGCCCTAACCCTAACACTAGCCCTAACCCTAACCCTAACCCATACCCTACGCCCTACTCGAACCCCTCCCCAAACCCGTATCGTAAGCCGTACCCTAACCCTCACCCTAACCCTAACCCTAACCCTAAGCTACCCTTGACGGCTTCTGCCTCCAATAGATTTCCTAAGCACTAGTGTTTTAAGGAACAGGTTAAAAAGAGAATCCTAATGTGATTTCTTGATAATGGGTGTGTTCCTTATCTTCTCCTCGTGTCTAAACTCTTCTCCATGGCTGGACCCCCAAATAATGTTCCTTTATGTGCTAAGGGGTATCTAGAGAGTGTGATAGGTATAATAACTACCCTCACCCTAAGGCGTACCCTAACCCTAACCCCTACCCTAACCCTAGCGCGTACCCTAATCCTAACCCGTAGCCTAAACCGAGCCCTAACCCTAACACTAACTCTAACCCTAACCCTAACCCATACCCTACGCCCTACCCGAACCCCTCCCTGAACCCGTACCCTAAACCGTACCCTAACCCTCACCCTAACCCTAACCCTAACCTTTAAGCTACCCTTGACGGCTTCTGCCTCCAATAGATTTCCTAAGCACTAGTGTTTTAAGGAACAGGTTAAAAAGAGAATCCTAATGTGATTTCTTGATAATGGGTGTGTTCCTTATCTTCTCCTCGTGTCTAAACTCTTCTCCATGGCTGGACCCCCAAATAATATTCCTTTACGTGCTAAGGGGTATCTAGAGAGTGGGATAGGTTTAATAATTACCCTCACCCTAACGCGTATCCTAACCCTAACCCCTACCCTAACCCTAACGCGTACCCTAATCCTAACCCGTACCGTAAACCGAGCCCCAACCCTAACACTAGCCCTAACCCTAACCCTAACCCATACCCTACGCCCTACCCGAGCCCCTCCCCGAACCCGTACCCTAAGCCGTACCCTAACCCTCACCCTAACCCTAACCCTAACCCTAAGCTACCCTTGACTGCTTCTGCCTCCAATAGATTTCCTAAGCACTAGTGTTTTAAGGAACAGGTTAAAAAGAGAATCCTAATGTGATTTCGTGATAATGGGTGTGTTCCTTATCTTCTCCTAGTGTCTAAACTCTTCTCCATGACTCGACCCCCAAATAATATTCCTTTACGTGCTAAGGGGTATCTAGAGAGTGTGATAGGTTTAATAACTACCCTCACCCTAACGCGTACCCTAACCCTAACCGCTACCCTAACCCTAACGAGTACCCTAATCCTAACCCGTACCCTAAACCGAGCCCTAACCCTAACACTAACCCTAACCCTAACCCTAACCCATACCCTACGCCCTACCCGAAACCCTCCCCGAACCCGTACCCTAAGCCGTACCCTAACCCTCACCCTAACCCTAACCCTAACCCTAAGCTACCCTTGACTGCTTCTGCCTCCAATAGATTTCCTAACCACTAGTGTTTTAAGGAACAGTTTAAAAAGAGAATCATATTGTGATTTCTTGATAATGGGTGTGTTCCTTATCTTCTCCTAGTGTCTAAACCATTCTCCATGGCTGGACCCCCAAATAATATTCCTTTACTTGCTAAGGGGTATCTAGAGAGTGGGATAGGTTTAATAACTACCCTCACCCTAAAGCGTACCCTAACCCTAACCCCTACCCTAACACTAACGCGTACCCTAATCCTAACCCATACCCTAAACTGAGCCCTAACCCTAACACTAACCCTAACCCTAACTCTAACCCATACCCTACGCCCTACCCGAATCCCTCCCCGAACCCGTACCCTAAGCCGTACCCTAACCCTAACCCTAACCCTAGGCTACCCTTGACGGCTTCTGCCTCCAATAGATTTCCTAAGCACTAGTGATTTAAGGAACAGGTTTAAAGGAGAATCCTAATGTGATTTCTTGATAATGGGTGTGTTCCTTATCTTCTCCTCGTGTCTAAACTCTTCTCCATGGCTGGACCCCCAAATAATATTCCTTTACGTGCTAAGGGGTATCTAGAGAGTGGGATAGGTTTAATAACTACCCTCACCCTAACGCGTACCCTAACCCTAACCCCTACCCTAACCCTAACGCATACCCTAATCCTAACCCGTACCCTAAACCGAGCCCTAACCCTAACACTAGCCCTAACCCTAACCCTAACCCATACCCTACGCCCTACTCGAACCCCTCCCCAAACCCGTATCGTAAGCCGTACCCTAACCCTCACCCTAACCCTAACCCTAACCCTAAGCTACCCTTGACGGCTTCTGCCTCCAATAGATTTCCTAAGCACTAGTGTTTTAAGGAACAGGTTAAAAAGAGAATCCTAATGTGATTTCTTGATAATGGGTGTGTTCCTTATCTTCTCCTCGTGTCTATACTCTTCTCCATGGCTGGACCCCCAAATAATGTTCCTTTATGTGCTAAGGGGTATCTAGAGAGTGTGATAGGTATAATAACTACCCTCACCCTAAGGCGTACCCTAACCCTAACCCCTACCCTAACCCTAGCGCGTACCCTAATCCTAACCCGTAGCCTAAACCGAGCCCTAACCCTAACACTAACTCTAACCCTAACCCTAACCCATACCCTACGCCCTACCCGAACCCCTCCCTGAACCCGTACCCTAAACCGTACCCTAACCCTCACCCTAACCCTAACCCTAACCCTAAGCTACCCTTGACGGCTTCTGCCTCCAATAGATTTCCTAAGCACTAGTGTTTTAAGGAACAGGTTAAAAAGAGAATCCTAATGTGATTTCGTGATAATGGGTGTGTTCCTTATCTTCTCCTAGTGTCTAAACTCTTCTCCATGGTTGGACCCCCAATAATATTCCTGTACGTGCTAAGGGGTATCTAGAGAGTGGGATAGGTTTAATAACAACCCTCACCCTAAAGCGTACACTAACCCTAACCCCTACCCTAACCCTAACGCGTACCCTAATCCTAAACTGTAGCCTAAACAGAGCCCTAACCCTAACACTAGAACTAACCCTAAACCTAACCCATACCCTACGCCCTACCCGAACCCCTCCCCGAACCCGTACCCTAAGCCGTACCCTAACCCTCACCCTAACCCTAACCCTAACCCTAAGCTACCCTTGACGGCTTCTGCCTCCAATAGATTTCCTAAGCACTAGTGTTTTAAGGAACATGTTAAAAAGAGAATCCTAATGTGATTTCTTGATAATGGGTGTGTTCCTTATCTTCTCCTCGTGTCTAAACTCTTCTCCACGGCTGGACCCCCAAATAATGTTCCTTTACGTGCTAAGGGGTATCTAGAGAGTGGGATAGGTTTAATAACTACACTCACCCTAACGAGTACCCTAACCCTAACCCCTACCCTAACCCTAACGCGTACCCTAATCCTAACCCGTACCCTAAACCGAGCCCTAACCCTAACACTAGCCCTAACCCTAACCCTAACCCATACCCTACGCCCTACCCGAACCCCTCCCCGAACCCGTACCCTAAGCCGTACCCTAACCCTCACCCTAACCCTAACCCTAACCCTAAGCTACCCTTGACTGCTTCTGCCTCCAATAGATTTCCTAAGCACTAGTGTTTTAAGGAACAGGTTAAAAAGAGAATCCTAATGTGATTTCTTGAGAATGGGTGTGTTCCTTACCTTCTCCTCGTGTCTAAACTCTTCTCCATGGCTGGACCCCCAAATAATATTCCTTTACGTGCTAAGGGGTATCTAGAGAGTGTGATAGGTTTAATAACTACCCTCACCCTAACGCGTACCCTAACCCTAACCGCTACCCTAACCCTAACGAGTACCCTAATCCTAACCCGTACCCTAAACCGAGCCCTAACCCTAACACTAACCCTAACCCTAACCCTAACCCATACCCTACGCCCTACCCGAAACCCTCCCCGAACCCGTACCCTAAGCCGTACCCTCACCCTCACCCTAACCCTAACCCTAACCCTAAGCTACCCTTGACTGCTTCTGCCTCCAATAGATTTCCTAACCAGTAGTGTTTTAAGGAACAGTTTAAAAAGAGAATCATATTGTGATTTCTTGATAATGGGTGTGTTCCTTATCTTCTCCTAGTGTCTAAACCCTTCTCCATCGCTGGACCCCCAAATAATATTCCTTTACGTGCTAAGGGGTATCTAGAGATTGGGATAGGTTTAATAACTACCCTCACAGTAAAGCGTACCGTAACCCTAACCCCTACCCTAACACTAACGCGTACCCTAATCCTAACCCGTACCCTAAACTGAGCCCTAAACCTAACACTAACCCTAACCCTAACTCTAACCCATACCCTACGCCCTACCCGAACCCCTCCCCGAACCCGTACCCTAAGCCGTACCCTAACCCTCACCCTAACCCTAACCCTAACCCTAGGCTACCCTTGACGGCTTCTGCCTCCAATAGATTTCCTAAGCACTAGTGATTTAAGGAACAGGTTTAAAGGAGAATCCTAATGTGATTTCTTGATAATGGGTGTGTTCCTTATCTTCTCCTCGTGTCTAAACTCTTCTCCATGGCTGGACCCCCAAATAATATTCCTTTACGTGCTAAGGGGTATCTAGAGAGTGGGATAGGTTTAATAACTACCCTCACCCTAACGCGTAACCTAACCCTAACCCCTACCCTAACCCTAACGCATACCCTAATCCTAACCCGTACCCTAAACCGAGCCCTAACCCTAACACTAGCCCTAACCCTAACCCTAACCCATACCCTACACCCTACTCGAACCCCTCCCCAAACCCGTATCGTAAGCCGTACCCTAACCCTCACCCTAACCCTAACCCTAACCCTAACCCTAAGCTACCCTTGACGGCTTCTGCCTCCAATAGATTTCCTAAGCACTAGTGTTTTAAGGAACAGGTTAAAAAGAGAATCCTAATGTGATTTCTTGATAATGGGTGTGTTCCTTATCTTCTCCTCGTGTCTAAACTCTTCTCCATGGCTGGACCCCCAAATAATGTTCCTTTATGTGCTAAGGGGTATCTAGAGAGTGTGATAGGTATAATAACTACCCTCACCCTAAGGCGTACCCTAACCCTAACCCCCACCCTAACCCTAGCGCGTACCCTAATCCTAACCCGTAGCCTAAACCGAGCCCTAACCCTAACACTAACTCTAACCCTAACCCTAACCCATACCCTACGCCCTACCCGAACCCCTCCCTGAACCCGTTCCCTAAACCGTACCCTAACCCTCACCCTAACCCTAACCCTAACCCTAAGCTACCCTTGACGGCTTCTGCCTCCAATAGATTTCCTAAGCACTAGTGTTTTAAGGAACAGGTTAAAAAGAGAATCCTAATGTGATTTCGTGATAATGGGTGTGTTCCTTATCTTCTCCTAGTGTCTAAACTCTTCTCCATGGCTGGACCCCCAATAATATTCCTGTACGTGCTAAGGGGTATCTAGAGAGTGGGATAGGTTTAATAACTACCCTCACCCTAAAGCGTACACTAACCCTAACCCCTACCCTAACCCTAACGCGTACCCTAATCCTAAACTGTAGCCTAAACAGAGCCCTAACCCTAACACTAGAACTAACCCTAACCCTAACCCATACCCTACGCCCTACCCGAACCCCTCCCCGAACCCGTACCCTAAGCCGTACCCTAACCCTCACCCTAACCCTAACCCTAACCCTAAGCTACCCTTGACTGCTTCTGCCTCCAATAGATTTCCTAACCACTAGTGTTTTAAGGAACAGTTTAAAAAGAGAATCATATTGTGATTTCTTGATAATGGGTGTGTTCCTTATCTTCTCCTAGTGTCTAAACCATTCTCCATGGCTGGACCCCCAAATAATATTCCTTTACTTGCTAAGGGGTATCTAGAGAGTGGGATAGGTTTAATAACTACCCTCACCCTAAAGCGTACCCTAACCCTAACCCCTACCCTAACACTAACGCGTACCCTAATCCTAACCCGTACCCGAAACTGAGCCCTAACCCTAACACTAACCCTAACCCTAACTCTAACCCATACCCTACGCCCTACCCGAATCCCTCCCCGAACCCGTACCCTAAGCCGTACCCTAACCCTAACCCTAACCCTAGGCTACCCTTGACGGCTTCTGCCTCCAATAGATTTCCTAAGCACTAGTGATTTAAGGAACAGGTTTAAAGGAGAATCCTAATGTGATTTCTTGATAATGGGTGTGTTCCTTATCTTCTCCTCGTGTCTAAACTCTTCTCCATGGCTGGACCCCCAAATAATATTCCTTTACGTGCTAAGGGGTATCTAGAGAGTGGGATAGGTTTAATAACTACCCTCACCCTAACGCGTACCCTAACCCTAACCCCTACCCTAACCCTAACGCATACCCTAATCCTAACCCGTACCCTAAACCGAGCCCTAACCCTAACACTAGCCCTAACCCTAACCCTAACCCATACCCTACGCCCTACTCGAACCCCTCCCCAAACCCGTATCGTAAGCCGTACCCTAACCCTCACCCTAACCCTAACCCTAACCCTAAGCTACCCTTGACGGCTTCTGCCTCCAATAGATTTCCTAAGCACTAGTGTTTTAAGGAACAGGTTAAAAAGAGAATCCTAATGTGATTTCTTGATAATGGGTGTGTTCCTTATCTTCTCCTCGTGTCTATACTCTTCTCCATGGCTGGACCCCCAAATAATGTTCCTTTATGTGCTAAGGGGTATCTAGAGAGTGTGATAGGTATAATAACTACCCTCACCCTAAGGCGTACCCTAACCCTAACCCCTACCCTAACCCTAGCGCGTACCCTAATCCTAACCCGTAGCCTAAACCGAGCCCTAACCCTAACACTAACTCTAACCCTAACCCTAACCCATACCCTACGCCCTACCCGAACCCCTCCCTGAACCCGTACCCTAAACCGTACCCTAACCCTCACCCTAACCCTAACCCTAACCCTAAGCTACCCTTGACGGCTTCTGCCTCCAATAGATTTCCTAAGCACTAGTGTTTTAAGGAACAGGTTAAAAAGAGAATCCTAATGTGATTTCGTGATAATGGGTGTGTTCCTTATCTTCTCCTAGTGTCTAAACTCTTCTCCATGGTTGGACCCCCAATAATATTCCTGTACGTGCTAAGGGGTATCTAGAGAGTGGGATAGGTTTAATAACAACCCTCACCCTAAAGCGTACACTAACCCTAACCCCTACCCTAACCCTAACGCGTACCCTAATCCTAAACTGTAGCCTAAACAGAGCCCTAACCCTAACACTAGAACTAACCCTAAACCTAACCCATACCCTACGCCCTACCCGAACCCCTCCCCGAACCCGTACCCTAAGCCGTACCCTAACCCTCACCCTAACCCTAACCCTAACCCTAAGCTACCCTTGACGGCTTCTGCCTCCAATAGATTTCCTAAGCACTAGTGTTTTAAGGAACATGTTAAAAAGAGAATCCTAATGTGATTTCTTGATAATGGGTGTGTTCCTTATCTTCTCCTCGTGTCTAAACTCTTCTCCACGGCTGGACCCCCAAATAATATTCCTTTATGTGCTAAGGGGTATCTAGAGAGTGTGATAGGTTTAATAACTACCCTCACCCTAACGCGTACCCTAACCCTAACCCCTACCCTAACCCTAGCACTTACCCTAATCCTAACCCGTACCCTAAACCGAGCCCTAACCCTAACACTAACTCTAACCCTAACCCTAACCCATACCCTACGCCCTACCCGAACCCCTCCCTGAACCCGTACCCTAAACCGTACCCTAACCCTCACCCTAACCCTAACCCTAACCCTAAGCTACCCTTGACTGCTTCTGCCTCCAATAGATTTCCTAAGCACTAGTGTTTTAAGGAACAGGTTAAAAAGAGAATCCTAATGTGATTTCTTGAGAATGGGTGTGTTCCTTACCTTCTCCTCGTGTCTAAACTCTTCTCCATGGCTGGACCCCCAAATAATATTCCTTTACGTGCTAAGGGGTATCTAGAGAGTGTGATAGGTTTAATAACTACCCTCACCCTAACGCGTACCCTAACCCTAACCGCTACCCTAACCCTAACGAGTACCCTAATCCTAACCCGTACCCTAAACCGAGCCCTAACCCTAACACTAACCCTAACCCTAACCCTAACCCATACCCTACGCCCTACCCGAAACCCTCCCCGAACCCGTACCCTAAGCCGTACCCTCACCCTCACCCTAACCCTAACCCTAACCCTAAGCTACCCTTGACTGCTTCTGCCTCCAATAGATTTCCTAACCAGTAGTGTTTTAAGGAACAGTTTAAAAAGAGAATCATATTGTGATTTCTTGATAATGGGTGTGTTCCTTATCTTCTCCTAGTGTCTAAACCCTTCTCCATCGCTGGACCCCCAAATAATATTCCTTTACGTGCTAAGGGGTATCTAGAGATTGGGATAGGTTTAATAACTACCCTCACAGTAAAGCGTACCGTAACCCTAACCCCTACCCTAACACTAACGCGTACCCTAATCCTAACCCGTACCCTAAACTGAGCCCTAAACCTAACACTAACCCTAACCCTAACTCTAACCCATACCCTACGCCCTACCCGAACCCCTCCCCGAACCCGTACCCTAAGCCGTACCCTAACCCTCACCCTAACCCTAACCCTAACCCTAGGCTACCCTTGACGGCTTCTGCCTCCAATAGATTTCCTAAGCACTAGTGATTTAAGGAACAGGTTTAAAGGAGAATCCTAATGTGATTTCTTGATAATGGGTGTGTTCCTTATCTTCTCCTCGTGTCTAAACTCTTCTCCATGGCTGGACCCCCAAATAATATTCCTTTACGTGCTAAGGGGTATCTAGAGAGTGGGATAGGTTTAATAACTACCCTCACCCTAACGCGTAACCTAACCCTAACCCCTACCCTAACCCTAACGCATACCCTAATCCTAACCCGTACCCTAAACCGAGCCCTAACCCTAACACTAGCCCTAACCCTAACCCTAACCCATACCCTACACCCTACTCGAACCCCTCCCCAAACCCGTATCGTAAGCCGTACCCTAACCCTCACCCTAACCCTAACCCTAACCCTAACCCTAAGCTACCCTTGACGGCTTCTGCCTCCAATAGATTTCCTAAGCACTAGTGTTTTAAGGAACAGGTTAAAAAGAGAATCCTAATGTGATTTCTTGATAATGGGTGTGTTCCTTATCTTCTCCTCGTGTCTAAACTCTTCTCCATGGCTGGACCCCCAAATAATGTTCCTTTATGTGCTAAGGGGTATCTAGAGAGTGTGATAGGTATAATAACTACCCTCACCCTAAGGCGTACCCTAACCCTAACCCCCACCCTAACCCTAGCGCGTACCCTAATCCTAACCCGTAGCCTAAACCGAGCCCTAACCCTAACACTAACTCTAACCCTAACCCTAACCCATACCCTACGCCCTACCCGAACCCCTCCCTGAACCCGTTCCCTAAACCGTACCCTAACCCTCACCCTAACCCTAACCCTAACCCTAAGCTACCCTTGACGGCTTCTGCCTCCAATAGATTTCCTAAGCACTAGTGTTTTAAGGAACAGGTTAAAAAGAGAATCCTAATGTGATTTCGTGATAATGGGTGTGTTCCTTATCTTCTCCTAGTGTCTAAACTCTTCTCCATGGCTGGACCCCCAATAATATTCCTGTACGTGCTAAGGGGTATCTAGAGAGTGGGATAGGTTTAATAACTACCCTCACCCTAAAGCGTACACTAACCCTAACCCCTACCCTAACCCTAACGCGTACCCTAATCCTAAACTGTAGCCTAAACAGAGCCCTAACCCTAACACTAGAACTAACCCTAACCCTAACCCATACCCTACGCCCTACCCGAACCCCTCCCCGAACCCGTACCCTAAGCCGTACCCTAACCCTCACCCTAACCCTAACCCTAACCCTAAGCTACCCTTGACTGCTTCTGCCTCCAATAGATTTCCTAACCACTAGTGTTTTAAGGAACAGTTTAAAAAGAGAATCATATTGTGATTTCTTGATAATGGGTGTGTTCCTTATCTTCTCCTAGTGTCTAAACCATTCTCCATGGCTGGACCCCCAAATAATATTCCTTTACTTGCTAAGGGGTATCTAGAGAGTGGGATAGGTTTAATAACTACCCTCACCCTAAAGCGTACCCTAACCCTAACCCCTACCCTAACACTAACGCGTACCCTAATCCTAACCCGTACCCGAAACTGAGCCCTAACCCTAACACTAACCCTAACCCTAACTCTAACCCATACCCTACGCCCTACCCGAATCCCTCCCCGAACCCGTACCCTAAGCCGTACCCTAACCCTAACCCTAACCCTAGGCTACCCTTGACGGCTTCTGCCTCCAATAGATTTCCTAAGCACTAGTGATTTAAGGAACAGGTTTAAAGGAGAATCCTAATGTGATTTCTTGATAATGGGTGTGTTCCTTATCTTCTCCTCGTGTCTAAACTCTTCTCCATGGCTGGACCCCCAAATAATATTCCTTTACGTGCTAAGGGGTATCTAGAGAGTGGGATAGGTTTAATAACTACCCTCACCCTAACGCGTACCCTAACCCTAACCCCTACCCTAACCCTAACGCATACCCTAATCCTAACCCGTACCCTAAACCGAGCCCTAACCCTAACACTAGCCCTAACCCTAACCCTAACCCATACCCTACGCCCTACTCGAACCCCTCCCCAAACCCGTATCGTAAGCCGTACCCTAACCCTCACCCTAACCCTAACCCTAACCCTAAGCTACCCTTGACGGCTTCTGCCTCCAATAGATTTCCTAAGCACTAGTGTTTTAAGGAACAGGTTAAAAAGAGAATCCTAATGTGATTTCTTGATAATGGGTGTGTTCCTTATCTTCTCCTCGTGTCTATACTCTTCTCCATGGCTGGACCCCCAAATAATGTTCCTTTATGTGCTAAGGGGTATCTAGAGAGTGTGATAGGTATAATAACTACCCTCACCCTAAGGCGTACCCTAACCCTAACCCCTACCCTAACCCTAGCGCGTACCCTAATCCTAACCCGTAGCCTAAACCGAGCCCTAACCCTAACACTAACTCTAACCCTAACCCTAACCCATACCCTACGCCCTACCCGAACCCCTCCCTGAACCCGTACCCTAAACCGTACCCTAACCCTCACCCTAACCCTAACCCTAACCCTAAGCTACCCTTGACGGCTTCTGCCTCCAATAGATTTCCTAAGCACTAGTGTTTTAAGGAACAGGTTAAAAAGAGAATCCTAATGTGATTTCGTGATAATGGGTGTGTTCCTTATCTTCTCCTAGTGTCTAAACTCTTCTCCATGGTTGGACCCCCAATAATATTCCTGTACGTGCTAAGGGGTATCTAGAGAGTGGGATAGGTTTAATAACAACCCTCACCCTAAAGCGTACACTAACCCTAACCCCTACCCTAACCCTAACGCGTACCCTAATCCTAAACTGTAGCCTAAACAGAGCCCTAACCCTAACACTAGAACTAACCCTAAACCTAACCCATACCCTACGCCCTACCCGAACCCCTCCCCGAACCCGTACCCTAAGCCGTACCCTAACCCTCACCCTAACCCTAACCCTAACCCTAAGCTACCCTTGACGGCTTCTGCCTCCAATAGATTTCCTAAGCACTAGTGTTTTAAGGAACATGTTAAAAAGAGAATCCTAATGTGATTTCTTGATAATGGGTGTGTTCCTTATCTTCTCCTCGTGTCTAAACTCTTCTCCACGGCTGGACCCCCAAATAATATTCCTTTATGTGCTAAGGGGTATCTAGAGAGTGTGATAGGTTTAATAACTACCCTCACCCTAACGCGTACCCTAACCCTAACCCCTACCCTAACCCTAGCACTTACCCTAATCCTAACCCGTACCCTAAACCGAGCCCTAACCCTAACACTAACTCTAACCCTAACCCTAACCCATACCCTACGCCCTACCCGAACCCCTCCCTGAACCCGTACCCTAAACCGTACCCTAACCCTCACCCTAACCCTAACCCTAACCCTAAGCTACCCTTGACGGCTTCTGCCTCCAATAGATTTCCTAAGCACTAGTGTTTTAAGGAACAGGTTAAAAAGAGAATCCTAATGTGATTTCTTGATAATGGGTGTGTTCCTTATCTTCTCCTCGTGTCTAAACTCTTCTCCATGGCTGGATCCCCAAATAATATTCCTTTACGTGCTAAGGGGTATCTAGAGAGTGGGATAGGTTTAATAACTACACTCACCCTAACGAGTACCCTAACCCTAACCCCTACCCTAACCCTAACGCGTACCCTAATCCTAACCCGTACCCTAAACCGAGCCCTAACCCTAACACTAGCCCTAACCCTAACCCTAACCCATACCCTACGCCCTACCCGAACCCCTCCCCGAACCCGTACCCTAAGCCGTACCCTAACCCTCACCCTAACCCTAACCCTAACCCTAAGCTACCCTTGACTGCTTCTGCCTCCAATAGATTTCCTAAGCACTAGTGTTTTAAGGAACAAGTTAAAAAGAGAATCCTAATGTGATTTCTTGAGAATGGGTGTGTTCCTTACCTTCTCCTCGTGTCTAAACTCTTCTCCATGGCTGGACCCCCAAATAATATTCCTTTACGTGCTAAGGGGTATCTAGAGAGTGTGATAGGTTTAATAACTACCCTCACCCTAACGCGTACCCTAACCCTAACCGCTACCCTAACCCTAACGAGTACCCTAATCCTAACCCGTACCCTAAACCGAGCCCTAACCCTAACACTAACCCTAACCCTAACCCTAACCCATACCCTACACCCTACCCGAAACCCTCCCCGAACCCGTACCCTAAGCCGTACGCTCACCCTCACCCTAACCCTAACCCTAACCCTAAGCTACCCTTGACTGCTTCTGCCTCCAATAGATTTCCTAACCAGTAGTGTTTCAAGGAACAGTTTAAAAAGAGAATCATATTGTGATTTCTTGATAATGGGTGTGTTCCTTATCTTCTCCTAGTGTCTAAACCCTTCTCCATGGCTGGACCCCCAAATAATATTCCTTTACGTGCTAAGGGGTATCTAGAGATTGGGATAGGTTTAATAACTACCCTCACAGTAAAGCGTACCGTAACCCTAACCCCTACCCTAACACTAACGCGTACCCTAATCCTAACCCGTACCCTAAACTGAGCCCTAAACCTAACACTAACCCTAACCCTAACTCTAACCCATACCCTACGCCCCACCCGAACCCCTCCCCGAACCCGTACCCTAAGCCGTACCCTAACCCTCACCCTAACCCTAACCCTAACCCTAGGCTACCCTTGACGGCTTCTGCCTCCAATAGATTTCCTAAGCACTAGTGATTTAAGGAACAGGTTTAAAGGAGAATCCTAATGTGATTTCTTGATAATGGGTGTGTTCCTTATCTTCTCCTCGTGTCTAAACTCTTCTCCTTGGCTGGACCCCCAAATAATATTCCTTTACGTGCTAACGGTATCTAGAGAGTGGGATAGGTTTAATAACTACCCTCACCCTAACGCGTAACCTAACCCTAACCCCTACCCTAACCCTAACGCATACCCTAATCCTAACCCGTACCCTAAACCGAGCCCTAACCCTAACACTAGCCCTAACCCTAACCCTAACCCATACCCTACACCCTACTCGAACCCCTCCCCAAACCCGTACCGTAAGCCGTACCCTAACCCTCACCCTAACCCTAACCCTAACCCTAAGCTACCCTTGACGGCTTCTGCCTCCAATAGATTTCCTAAGCACTAGTGTTTTAAGGAACAGGTTAAAAAGAGAATCCTAATGTGATTTCTTGATAATGGGTGTGTTCCTTATCTTCTCCTCGTGTCTAAACTCTTCTCCATGGCTGGACCCCCAAATAATGTTCCTTTATGTGCTAAGGGGTATCTAGAGAGTGTGATAGGTATAATAACTACCCTCACCCTAAGGCGTACCCTAACCCTAACCCCCACCCTAACCCTAGCGCGTACCCTAATCCTAACCCGTAGCCTAAACCGAGCCCTAACACTAACACTAACTCTAACCCTAACCCTAACCCATACCCTACGCCCTACCCGAACCCCTCCCTGAACCCGTACCCTAAACCGTACCCTAACCCTCACCCTAACCCTAACCCTAACCCTAAGCTACCCTTGACGGCTTCTGCCTCCAATAGATTTCCTAAGCACTAGTGTTTTAAGGAACAGGTTAAAAAGAGAATCCTAATGTGATTTCGTGATAATGGGTGTGTTCCTTATCTTCTCCTAGTGTCTAAACTCTTCTCCATGGCTGGACCCCCAATAATATTCCTGTACGTGCTAAGGGTATCTAGAGAGTGGGATAGGTTTAATAACTACCCTCACCCTAAAGCGTACACTAACCCTAACCCCTACCCTAACCCTAACGCGTACCCTAATCCTAAACTGTAGCCTAAACAGAGCCCTAACCCTAACACTAGAACTAACCCTAACCCTAACCCATACCCTACGCCCTACCCGAACCCCTCCCCGAACCCGTACCCTAAGCCGTACCCTAACCCTCACCCTAACCCTAACCCTAACCCTAAGCTACCCTTGACGGCTTCTGCCTCCAATAGATTTCCTAAGCACTAGTGTTTTAAGGAACATGTTAAAAAGAGAATCCTAATGTGATTTCTTGATAATGGGTGTGTTCCTTATCTTCTCCTCGTGTCTAAACTCTTCTCCATGGCTGGACCCCCAAATAATATTCCTTTATGTGCTAAGGGGTATCTAGAGAGTGTGATAGGTTTAATAACTACCCTCACCCTAACGCGTACCCTAACCCTAACCCCTACCCTAACCCTAGCACTTACCCTAATCCTAACCCGTACCCTAAACCGAGCCCTAACCCTAACACTAACTCTAACCCTAACCCTAACCCATACCCTACGCCCTACCCGAACCCCTCCCTGAACCCGTACCCTAAACCGTACCCTAACCCTCACCCTAACCCTAACCCTAACCCTAAGCTACCCTTGACGGCTTCTGCCTCCAATAGATTTCCTAAGCACTAGTGTTTTAAGGAACAGGTTAAAAAGAGAATCCTAATGTGATTTCTTGATAATGGGTGTGTTCCTTATCTTCTCCTCGTGTCTAAACTCTTCTCCATGGCTGGACCCCCAAATAATATTCCTTTACGTGCTAAGGGGTATCTAGAGAGTGGGATAGGTTTAATAACTACACTCACCCTAACGCGTACCCTAACCCTAACCCCTACGCTAACCCTAACGCGTACCCTAATCCTAACCCGTACCCTAAACCGAGCCCTAACCCTAACACTAGCCCTAACCCTAACCCTAACCCATACCCTACGCCCTACCCGAACCCCTCCCCGAACCCGTACCCTAAGCCGTACCCTAACACTCACCCTAACCCTAACCCTAACCCTAAGCTACCCTTGACTGCTTCTGCCTCCAATAGATTTCCTAAGCACTAGTGTTTTAAGGAACAGGTTAAAAAGAGAATCCTAATGTGATTTCTTGAGAATGGGTGTGTTCCTTACCTTCTCCTCGTGTCTAAACTCTTCTCCATGGCTGGACCCCCAAATAATATTCCTTTACGTGCTAAGGGGTATCTAGAGAGTGTGATAGGTTTAATAACTACCCTCACCCTAACGCGTACCCTAACCCTAACCGCTACCCTAACCCTAACGAGTACCCTAATCCTAACCCGTACCCTAAACCGAGCCCTAACCCTAACACTAACCCTAACCCTAACCCTAACCCATACCCTACGCCCTACCCGAAACCCTCCCCGAAACCGTACCCTAAGCCGTACCCTCACCCTCACCCTAACCCTAACCCTAACCCTAAGCTACCCTTGACTGCTTCTGCTTCCAATAGATTTCCTAACCAGTAGTGTTTTAAGGAACAGTTTAAAAAGAGAATCATATTGTGATTTCTTGATAATGGGTGTGTTCCTTATCTTCTCCTAGTGTCTAAACCCTTCTCCATCGCTGGACCCCCAAATAATATTCCTTTACGTGCTAAGGGGTATCTAGAGATTGGGATAGGTTTAATAACTACCCTCACAGTAAAGCGTACCGTAACCCTAACCCCTACCCTAACACTAACGCGTACCCTAATCCTAACCCGTACCCTAAACTGAGCCCTAACCCTAACACTAACCCTAACCCTAACTCTAACCCATACCCTACGCCCTACCCGAACCCCTCCCCGAACCCGTACCCTAAGCCGTACCCTAACCCTCACCCTAACCCTAACCCTAACCCTAAGCTACCCTTGACGGCTTCTGCCTCCAATAGATTTCCTAAGCACTAGTGATTTAAGGAACAGGTTTAAAGGAGAATCCTAATGTGATTTCTTGATAATGGGTGTGTTCCTTATCTTCTCCTCGTGTCTAAACTCTTCTCCATGGCTGGACCCCCAAATAATATTCCTTTACGTGCTAAGGGGTATCTAGAGAGTGTGATAGGTTTAATAACTACCCTCACCCTAACGCGTACCCTAACCCTAACCCCTACCCTAACCCTAGCGCGTACCCTAATCCTAACCCATACCCTAAACCGAGCCCTAACCCTAACACTAACTCTAACCCAACCCTAACCAATACCCTACGCCCTACCCGAACCCCTCCCTGAACCCGTACCCTAAACCGTACCCTAACCCTTACCCTAACCCTAACCCTAACCCTAAGCTACCCTTGACGGCTTCTGCCTCCAGTAGATTTCCTAAGCACTAGTGTTTTAAGGAACAGGTTAAAAAGAGAATCCTAATGTGATTTCTTGATAATGGGTGTGTTCCTTATCTTCTCCTCGTGTCTAAACTCTTCTCCATGGCTGGAACCCCAAATAATATTCCTTTACGTGCTAAGGGGTATCTAGAGAGTGGCATAGGTTTAATAATTACCCTCACCCTAACGCGTACCCTAACCCTAACCCCTACCCTAACCCTAACGCGTACCCGAATCCTAACCCGTACCCTAAACCGAGCCCTAACCCTAACACTAGCCCTAACCCTAACCCTAACCCATACCCTACCCCCTACCCGAACCCCTCCCCGAACCCGTACCCTAAGCCGTACCCTAACCCTCACCCTAACCCTAACCCTAACCCTAAGCTACCCTTGACTGCTTCTGCCTCCAATAGATTTCCTAAGCACTAGTGTTTTAAGGAACAGGTTAAAAAGAGAATCCTAATGTGATTTCGTGATAATGGGTGTGTTCCTTATCTTCTCCTAGTGTCTAAATTCTTCTCCATGGCTGGACCCCCAATAATATTCCTGTACGTGCTAAGGGGTATCTAGAGAGTGGGATAGGTTTAATAACTACCCTCACCCTAAAGCGTACACTAACCCTAACCCCTACCCTAACCCTAACGCGTACCCTAATCCTAAACTGTAGCCTAAACAGAGCCCTAACCCTAACACTAGAACTAACCCTAACCCTAAGCCATACCCTACGCCCTACCCGAACCCCTCCCCGAACCCGTACCCTAAGCCGTACCCTAACCCTCACCCTAACCCTAACCCTAAGCTACCCTTGACGGCTTCTGCCTCCAATAGATTTCCTAAGCACTAGTGTTTTAAGGAACATGTTAAAAAGAGAATCCTAATGTGATTTCTTGATAATGGGTGTGTTCCTTATCTTCTCCTCGTGTCTAAACTCTTCTCCATGGCTGGACCCCCAAATAATATTCCTTTATGTGCTAAGTGGTATCTAGAGAGTGTGATAGGTTTAATAACTACCCTCACCCTAACGCGTACCCTAACCCTAACCCCTACCCTAACCCTAGCACTTACCCTAATCCTAACCCGTACCCTAAACCGAGCCCTAACCCTAACACTAACTCTAACCCTAACCCTAACCCATACCCTACGCCCTACCCGAACCCCTCCCTGAACCCGTACCCTAAACCGTACCCTAACCCTCACCCTAACCCTAACCCTAACCCTAAGCTACCCTTGACGGCTTCTGCCTCCAATAGATTTCCTAAGCACTAGTGTTTTAAGGAACAGGTTAAAAAGAGAATCCTAATGTGATTTCTTGATAATGGGTGTGTTCCTTATCTTCTCCTCGTGTCTAAACTCTTCTCCATGGCTGGACCCCCAAATAATATTCCTTTACGTGCTAAGGGGTATCTAGAGAGTGGGATAGGTTTAATAACTACCCTCACCCTAACGCGTACCCTAACCCTAACCCCTACCCTAACCCTAACGCGTACCCTAATCCTAACCCGTACCCTAAACCGAGCCCTAACCCTAACACTAGCCCTAACCCTTAACCTAACCCATACCCTACGCCCTACCCGAACCCCTCCCCGAACCCGTACCCTAAGCCGTACCCTAACCCTCACCCTAACCCTAACCCTAACCCTAAGCTACCCTTGACTGCTTCTGCCTCCAATAGATTTCCTAAGCACTAGTGTTTTAAGGAACAGGTTAAAAAGAGAATCCTAATGTGATTTCTTGAGAATGGGTGTGTTCCTTACCTTCTCCTAGTGTCTAAACTCTTCTCCATGGCTGGACCCCCAAATAATATTCCTTTACGTGCTAAGGGGTATCTAGAGAGTGTGATAGGTTTAATAACTACCCTCACCCTAACGCGTACCCTAACCCTAACCGCTACCCTAACCCTAACGAGTACCCTAATCCTAACCCGTACCCTAAACCGAGCCCTAACCCTAACACTAACCCTAACCCTAACCCTAACCCATACCCTACGCCCTACCCGAAACCCTCCCCGAACCCGTACCCTAAGCCGTACCCTCACCCTCACCCTAACCCTAACCCTAACCCTAAGCTACCCTTGACTGCTTCTGCCTCCAATAGATTTCCTAACCAGTAGTGTTTTAAGGAACAGTTTAAAAAGAGAATCATATTGTGATTTCTTGATAATGGGTGTGTTCCTTATCTTCTCCTAGTGTCTAAACCCTTCTCCATGGCTGGACCCCCAAATAATATTCCTTTACGTGCTAAGGGGTATCTAGAGATTGGGATAGGTTTAATAACTACCCTCACAGTAAAGCGTACCGTAACCCTAACCCCTACCCTAACACTAACGCGTACCCTAATCCTAACCCGTACCCTAAACTGAGCCCTAACCCTAACACTAACCCTAACCCTAACTCTAACCCATACCCTACGCCCTACCCGAACCCCTCCCCGAACCCGTACCCTAAGCCGTACCCTAACCCTCACCCTAACCCTAACCCTAACCCTAAGCTACCCTTGACGGCTTCTGCCTCCAATAGATTTCCTAAGCACTAGTGATTTAAGGAACAGGTTTAAAGGAGAATCCTAATGTGATTTCTTGATAATGGGTGTGTTCCTTATCTTCTCCTCGTGTCTAAACTCTTCTCCATGGCTGGACCCCCAAATAATATTCCTTTACGTGCTAAGGGGTATCTAGAGAGTGTGATAGGTTTAATAACTACCCTCACCCTAACGCGTACCCTAACCCTAACCCCTACCCTAACCCTAGCGCGTACCCTAATCCTAACCCATACCCTAAACCGAGCCCTAACCCTAACACTAACTCTAACCCTAACCCTAACCAATACCCTACGCCCTACCCGAACCCCTCCCTGAACCCGTACCCTAAACCGTACCCTAACCCTCACCCTAACCCTAACCCTAACCCTAAGCTACCCTTGACGGCTTCTGCCTCCAATAGATTTCCTAAGCACTAGTGTTTTAAGGAACAGGTTAAAAAGAGAATCCTAATGTGATTTCTTGATAATGGGTGTGTTCCTTATCTTCTCCTCGTGTCTAAACTCTTCTCCATGGCTGGAACCCCAAATAATATTCCTTTACGTGCTAAGGGGTATCTAGAGAGTGGCATAGGTTTAATAATTACCCTCACCCTAACGCGTACCCTAACCCTAACCCCTACCCTAACCCTAACGCGTACCCGAATCCTAACCCGTACCCTAAACCGAGCCCTAACCCTAACACTAGCCCTAACCCTAACCCTAACCCATACCCTACCCCCTACCCGAACCCCTCCCCGAACCCGTACCCTAAGCCGTACCCTAACCCTCACCCTAACCCTAACCCTAACCCTAAGCTACCCTTGACTGCTTCTGCCTCCAATAGATTTCCTAAGCACTAGTGTTTTAAGGAACAGGTTAAAAAGAGAATCCTAATGTGATTTCGTGATAATGGGTGTGTTCCTTATCTTCTCCTAGTGTCTAAACTCTTCTCCATGGCTGGACGCCCAATAATATTCCTGTACGTGCTAAGGGGTATCTAGAGAGTGGGATAGGTTTAATAACTACCCTCACCCTAAAGCGTACACTAACCCTAACCCCTACCCTAACCCTAACGCGTACCCTAATCCTAACCTGTAGCCTAAACAGAGCCCTAACCCTAACACTAGAACTAACCCTAACCCTAAGCCATACCCTACGCCCTACCCAAACCCCTCCCCGAACCCGTACCCTAAGCCGTACCCTAACCCTCACCCTAACCCTAACCCTAAGCTACCCTTGACGGCTTCTGCCTCCAATAGATTTCCTAAGCACTAGTGTTTTAAGGAACATGTTAAAAAGAGAATCCTAATGTGATTTCTTGATAATGGGTGTGTTCCTTATCTTCTCCTCGTGTCTAAACTCTTCTCCATGGCTGGACCCCCAAATAATATTCCTTTATGTGCTAAGTGGTATCTAGAGAGTGTGATAGGTTTAATAACTACCCTCACCCTAACGCGTACCCTAACCCTAACCCCTACCCTAACCCTAGCACTTACCCTAATCCTAACCCGTACCCTAAACCGAGCCCTAACCCTAACACTAACTCTAACCCTAACCCTAACCCATACCCTACGCCCTACCCGAACCCCTCCCTGAACCCGTACCCTAAACCGTACCCTAACCCTCACCCTAACCCTAACCCTAACCCTAAGCTACCCTTGACGGCTTCTGCCTCCAATAGATTTCCTAAGCACTAGTGTTTTAAGGAACAGGTTAAAAAGAGAATCCTAATGTGATTTCTTGATAATGGGTGTGTTCCTTATCTTCTCCTCGTGTCTAAACTCTTCTCCATGGCTGGACCCCCAAATAATATTCCTTTACGTGCTAAGGGGTATCTAGAGAGTGGGATAGGTTTAATAACTACCCTCACCCTAACGCGTACCCTAACCCTAACCCCTACCCTAACCCTAACGCGTACCCTAATCCTAACCCGTACCCTAAACCGAGCCCTAACCCTAACACTAGCCCTAACCCTAACCCTAACCCATACCCTACGCCCTACCCGAACCCCTCCCCGAACCCGTACCCTAAGCCGTACCCTAACCCTCACCCTAACCCTAACCCTAACCCTAAGCTACCCTTGACTGCTTCTGCCTCCAATAGATTTCCTAAGCACTAGTGTTTTAAGGAACAGGTTAAAAAGAGAATCCTAATGTGATTTCTTGAGAATGGGTGTGTTCCTTACCTTCTCCTAGTGTCTAAACTCTTCTCCATGGCTGGACCCCCAAATAATATTCCTTTACGTGCTAAGGGGTATCTAGAGAGTGTGATAGGTTTAATAACTACCCTCACCCTAACGCGTACCCTAACCCTAACCCCTACCCTAACCCTAACGTGTACCCTAATCCTAACCCGTACCCTAAACCGAGCTCTAACCCTAACACTAACCCTAACCATAACCCTAACCCATACCCTACGCCCTACCCGAACCCCTCCCCGAACCCGTACCCTAAGCCATACCCTAACCCTCACCCTAACCCTAACCCTAACCCTAAGCTACCCTTGACTGCTTCAGCCTCAAATAGATTTCCTAAGCACTAGTGTTTTAAGGAACAGGTTAAAAAGAGAATCCTAATGTGATTTCTTGATAATGGGTGTGTTCCTTATCTTCTCCTAGTGTCAAAACTCTTCTCCATGGCTGGACCCCCAATAATATTCCTGTACGTGCTAAGGGTTATCTAGAGAGTTTGATAGGTTTAATAACTACCCTCACCCGAACGCGTACACTAACCCTACCCCTACCATAACCCTAACGCGTACCCTAATCCTAACCTGTACCCTAAACCGAGCCCTAACCCTAACCCTAAACCATACCCTACGCCCTACCCGAACCCCTCCCCGAACCCGTACCCTAAGCCGTACCCTAACCCTCACCCTAACCCTAACCCTAACCCTAAGCTACCCTTGACGGCTTCTGCCTCCAATAGATTTCCTAAGCAGTAGTGTTTTAAGGAACATGTTAAAAAGAGAATCCTAATGTGATTTCTTGATAATGGGTGTCTTCCTTATCTTCTCCTCGTGTCTAAACTCTTCTCCATGGCTGGAACCCAAATAATATTCCTTTATGTGCTAAGGGGTATCTAGAGAGTGTGATAGGTTTAATAAATACCCTCACCCTAACGCGTACCCTAACCCTAACCCCTACCCTAACCCTAGCGCGTACCCTAATCCTAACCCGTACCCTAAACCGAGCCCTAACCCTAACACTAACTCTAACCCTAACCCTAACCCATACCCTACGCCCTACCCGAACCCCTCCCTGAACCCGTACCCTAAGTCGTACCCTAACCCTCACCCTAACCCTAACCCTAACCCTAAGCTACCCTTGACTGCTTCTGCCTCCAATAGATTTCCTAAGCACTAGTGTTTTAAGGAACAGGTTAAAAAGAGAATCCTAATGTGATTTCGTGATAATGGGTGTGTTCCTTATCTTCTCCTCGTGTCTAAACTCTTCTCCATGGCTGGACCCCCAAATAATATTCCTTTACGTGCTAAGGGGTATCTAGAGAGTGGGATAGGTTTAATAAATACCCTCACCCTAACGCGTACCCTAACCCTAACCCCTACCCTAACCCTAACGCGTACCCTTATCCTAACCCGTACCCTAAACCGAGCCCTAACCCTAACACTAGCCCTAACCCTAACCCTAACCCATACCCTACGCCCTACACGAACCCCTCCCCGAACCCGTACCCTAAGCAATACCCTAACCCTCACCCTAACCCTAACCCTAACCCTAAGCTACCCTTGACTGCTTCTGCCTCCAATAGATTTCCTAAGCACTAGTGTTTTAAGGAACAGGTTAAAAAGAGAATCCTAATGTGATTTCGTGATAATGGGAGTGTTCCTTATCTTCTCCTAGTGTCTAAACTCTTCTCCATGGCTGGACCCCCAATAATATTCCTGTACGTGCTAAGGGGTATCTAGAGAGTGGGATAGGTTTAATAACTACCCTCACGCTAACGCGTACCCTAACCCTAACCCCTACCCTAACCCTAACGCGTACCCTAATCCTAACCCGTACCCTAAACCGAGCCCTAACCCTAACACTAACCCTAACCCTAACCCTAACCCATACCCTACGCCCTACCCGAAACCCTCCCCGAACCCGTACCCTAAGCCGTACCCTACCCCTCACCCTAACCCTAACCCTAACCCTAAGCTACCCTTGACTGCTTCTGCCTCCAATAGATTTCCTAAGCACTAGTGTTTTAAGGAACAGGTTAAAAAGAGAATCCTAATGTGATTTCTTGATAATGGGTGTGTTCCTTATCTTCTCCTAGTGTCAAAACTCTTCTCCATGGCTGGACCCCCAATAATATTCCTGTACGTGCTAAGGGGTATCTAGAGAGTGGGATAGGTTTAATAACAACCCTCACCCGAACGCGTACACTAACCCTAACCCCTACCCTAACCCTAATCCTAACCTGTACCCTAAACCGAGCTCTAACCCTAACACTAACCCATACCCTACGCCTTACCCGAACCCCTCCCCGAACCCGTACCCTAAGCCGTACCCTAACCCTCACCCTAACCCTAACCCTAACCCTAAGCTACCCTTGATGGCTTCTGCCTCCAATAGATTTCCTAAGCACTAGTGTTTTAAGGAACAGTTTAAAAAGAGAATCATATTGTGATTTCTTGATAATGGGTGTGTTCCTTATCTTCTCCTAGTGTCTAAACCCTTCTCCATGGCTGGACCCCCAAATAATATTCCTTTACGTGCTAAGGGGTATCTAGAGAGTGGGATAGGTTTAATAACTACCCTCACCCTAAAGCGTATCCTAACCCTAACCCCTACCCTAACCCTAACGCATACCCTAATCCTAACCCGTACCCTAAACCGAGCCCTAACCCTAACACTAGCCCTAACCCTAAACCTAAGACATACCCTACGCCCTACCCGAACCCCTCCCCGAACCCGTATCGTAAGCCGTACCCTAACCCTCACCCTAACCCTAACCCTAACCCTAAGCTACCCTTGACGGCTTCTGCCTCCAATAGATTTCCTAAGCAGTAGTGTTTTAAGGAACAGGTTAAAAAGAGAATCCTAATGTGATTTCTTGATAATGGGTGTGTTCCTTATCTTCTCCTCGTGTCTAAACTCTTCTCCATGGCTGGACCCCCAAATAATATTCCTTTACGTGCTAAGGGGTACCTAGAGAGTGGGATAGGTTTAATAACTAACCTCACCCTATCGCATACCCTAACCCTAACCCCTACCCTAACCCTAACGCATACCCTAATCCTAACCCGTAACCTAAACCGAGCCCTAACCCTAACACTAACCCTAACACTAACCCTAACCCATACCCTACGCCCTACCCGAACCCCTCCCCGAACCCGTACCCTAAGCCGTACCCTAACCCTCACCCTAACCCTAACCCTAACCCTAAGCTACCCTTGACTGCTTCTGCCTCCAATAGATTTCCTAAGCACTAGTGTTTTAAGGAACAGGTTAAAAAGAGAATCCTAATGTGATTTCTTGATAATGGGTGTGTTCCTTATCTTCTCCTCGTGTCTAAACTCTTCTCCATGGCTGGACCCCCAAATAATATTCCTTTACGTGCTAAGGGGTATCTAGAGAGTGGGATAGGTTTAATAACTACCCTCACCCTAACGCGTACCCTAACCCTAACCCCTACCCGAACCCTAACGCGTACCCTAATCCTAACCCGTACCCTAAACCGAGCCCTAACCCTAACACTAGTCCTAACCCTAACCCTAACCCATACCCTACGCCCTACCCGAACCCCTCCCCGAACCCATACCCTAAGCCGTACCCTAACCCTCACCCTAACCCTAACCCTAACCCTAAGCTACCCTTGACTGCTTCTGCCTCCAATAGATTTCCTAAGCACTAGTGTTTTAAGGAACAGGTTAAAAAGAGAATCCTAATGTGATTTCTTGATAATTGGTGTGTTCCTTATCTTCTCCTAGTGTCAAAACACTTCTCCATGGCTGGACCCCCAAGAATATTCCTGTACGTGCTAAGGGGTATCTAGAGAGTGGGATAGGTTTAATAACTACCGTCACCCGAACGCGTACACTAACCCTAACCCCTACCCTAACCCTAACGCGTACCCTAATCCTAACCTGTACCCTAAACCAAGCCCTAACCCTAACCCTAACCCATACCCTACGCCCTACCCGAACCCCTCCCCGAACCCGAACCCTAAGCCGTACCCTAACCCTCACTCTAACCCTAACCCTAACCCTAAGCTACCCTTGACGGCTTCTGCCTCCAATAGATTTCCTAAGCAGTAGTGTTTTAAGGAACATGTTAAAAAGAGAATCCTAATGTGATTTCTTGATAATGGGTGTGTTCCTTATCTTCTCCTCGTGTCTAAACTCTTCTCCATGGCTGGACCCCCAAATAATATTCCTTTATGTGCTAAGGGGTATCTAGAGAGTGTGATAGGTTTAATAACTACCCTCACCCTAACGCGTACCCTAACCCTAACCCCTACCCTAACCCTAGCGCGTACCCTAATCCTAACCCGTACCCTAAACCGAGCCCTAACCCTAACACTAACTCTAACCCTAACCCTAACCCATACCCTACGCCCTACCCGAACCCCTCCCTGAACCCGTACCCTAAACCGTACCCTAACCCTCACCCTAACCCTAACCCTAACCCTAAGCTACCCTTGACGGCTTCTGCCTCCAATAGATTTCCTAAGCACTAGTGTTTTAAGGAACAGGTTAAAAAGAGAATCCTAATGTGATTTCTTGATAATGGGTGTGTTCCTTATCTTCTCCTCGTGTCTAAACTCTTCTCCATGGCTGGACCCCCAAATAATATTCCTTTACGTGCTAAGGGGTATCTAGAGAGTGGGATAGGTTTAATAACTACCCTCACCCTAACGCGTACCCTAACCCTAACCCCTACCCTAACCCTAACGCGTACCCTTATCCTAACCCGTACCCTAAACCGAGCCCTAACCCTAACACTAGCCCTAACCCTAACCCTAACCCATACCCTACGCCCTACACGAACCCCTCCCCGAACCCGTACCCTAAGCAATACCCTAACCCTCACCCTAATCCTAACCCTAACCCTAAGCTACCCTTGACTGCTTCTGCCTCCAATAGATTTCCTAAGTACTAGTGTTTTAAGGAACAGGTTAAAAAGAGAATCCTAATGTGATTTCTTGATAATGGGTGTGTTCCTTATCTTCTCCTAGTGTCAAAACTCTTCTCCATGGCTGGACCCCCAATAATATTCCTGTACGTGCTAAGGGGTATCTAGAGAGTGGGATAGGTTTAATAACTACCCTCACCCGAACGCGTACACTAACCCTAACCCCTACCCTAACCCTAATCCTAACCTGTACCCTAAACCGAGCCCTAACCCTAACCCTAACCCATACCCTACGCCCTACCCGAACCCCTCCCCGAACCCGAACCCTAAGCCGTACCCTAACCCTCACCCTAACCCTAACCCTAACCCTAAGCTACCCTTGACGGCTTCTGCCTCCAATAGATTTCCTAAGCACTAGTGTTTTAAGGAACATGTTAAAAAGAGAATCCTAATGTGATTTCTTGATAATGGGTGTGTTCCTTATCTTCTCCTCGTGTCTAAACTCTTCTCCATGGCTGGACCCCCAAATAATATTCCTTTATGTGCTAAAGGGTATCTAGAGAGTGTGATAGGTTTAATAACTACCCTCACCCTAACGCGTACCCTAACCCTAACCCCTACCCTAACCCTAGCACGTACCCTAATCCTAACCCGTACCCTAAACCGAGCCCTAACCCTAACACTAACTCTAACCCTAACCCTAACCCATACCCTACGCCCTACCCGAACCCCTCCCTGAACCCGTACCCTAAACCGTACCCTAACCCTCACCCTAACCCTAACCCTAACCCTAAGCTACCCTTGACGGCTTCTGCCTCCAATAGATTTCCTAAGCACTAATGTTTTAAGGAACAGGTTAAAAAGAGAATCCTAATGTGATTTCTTGATAATGGGTGTGTTCCTTATCTTCTCCTCGTGTCTAAACTCTTCTCCATGGCTGGACCCCCAAATAATATTCCTTTACGTGCTAAGGGGTATCTAGAGAGTGGGATAGGTTTAATAACTACCCTCACCCTAACGCGTACCCTAACCCTAACCCCTACCCTAACCCTAACGCGTACCCTAATCCTAACCCGTACCCTAAACCGAGCCCTAACCCTAACACTAGCCCTAACCCTAACCCTAACCCATACCCTACGCCCTACCCGAACCCCTCCCCGAACCCGTACCCTAAGCAATACCCTAACCCTCACCCTAACCCTAACCCTAACCCTAAGCTACCCTTGACTGCTTCTGCCTCCAATAGATTTCCTAAGCACTAGTGTTTTAAGGAACAGTTTAAAAAGAGAATCCTAATGTGATTTCGTGATAATGGGAGTGTTCCTTATCTTCTCCTAGTGTCTAAACTCTTCTCCATGGCTGGACCCCCAATAATATTCCTGTACGTGCTAAGGGGTATCTAGAGAGTGGGATAGGTTTAATAACTACCCTCACGCTAACGCGTACCCTAACCCTAACCCCTACCCTAACCCTAACGCGTACCCTAATCCTAACCCGTACCCTAAACCGAGCCCTAACCCTAACACTAGCCCTAACCCTAACCCTAACCCATACCCTACGCCCTACCCGAACCCCTCCCCGAACCCGTACCCTAAGCCGTACCCTAACCCTCACCCTAATCCTAACCCTAACCCTAAGCTACCCTTGACTGCTTCTGCCTCCAATAGATTTCCTAAGTACTAGTGTTTTAAGGAACAGGTTAAAAAGAGAATCCTAATGTGATTTCTTGATAATGGGTGTGTTCCTTATCTTCTCCTAGTGTCAAAACTCTTCTCCATGGCTGGACCCCCAATAATATTCCTGTACGTGCTAAGGGGTATCTAGAGAGTGGGATAGGTTTAATAACTACCCTCACCCGAACGCGTACACTAACCCTAACCCCTACCCTAACCCTAATCCTAACCTGTACCCTAAACCGAGCCCTAACCCTAACCCTAACCCATACCCTACGCCCTACCCGAACCCCTCCCCGAACCCGAACCCTAAGCCGTACCCTAACCCTCACCCTAACCCTAACCCTAACCCTAAGCTACCCTTGACGGCTTCTGCCTCCAATAGATTTCCTAAGCACTAGTGTTTTAAGGAACATGTTAAAAAGAGAATCCTAATGTGATTTCTTGATAATGGGTGTGTTCCTTATCTTCTCCTCGTGTCTAAACTCTTCTCCATGGCTGGACCCCCAAATAATATTCCTTTATGTGCTAAAGGGTATCTAGAGAGTGTGATAGGTTTAATAACTACCCTCACCCTAACGCGTACCCTAACCCTAACCCCTACCCTAACCCTAGCACGTACCCTAATCCTAAACCGTACCCTAAACCGAGCCCTAACCCTAACACTAACTCTAACCCTAACCCTAACCCATACCCTACGCCCTACCCGAACCCCTCCCTGAACCCGTACCCTAAACCGTACCCTAACCCTCACCCTAACCCTAACCCTAAGCTACCCTTGACGGCTTCTGCCTCCAATAGATTTCCTAAGCACTAATGTTTTAAGGAACAGGTTAAAAAGAGAATCCTAATGTGATTTCTTGATAATGGGTGTGTTCCTTATCTTCTCCTCGTGTCTAAACTCTTCTCCATGGCTGGACCCCCAAATAATATTCCTTTACGTGCTAAGGGGTATCTAGAGAGTGGGATAGGTTTAATAACTACCCTCACCCTAACGCGTACCCTAACCCTAACCCCTACCCTAACCCTAACGCGTACCCTAATCCTAACCCGTACCCTAAACCGAGCCCTAACCCTAACACTAGCCCTAACCCTAACCCTAACCCATACCCTACGCCCTACCCGAACCCCTCCCCGAACCCGTACCCTAAGCAATACCCTAACCCTCACCCTAACCCTAACCCTAACCCTAAGCTACCCTTGACTGCTTCTGCCTCCAATAGATTTCCTAAGCACTAGTGTTTTAAGGAACAGGTTAAAAAGAGAATCCTAATGTGATTTCGTGATAATGGGAGTGTTCCTTATCTTCTCCTAGTGTCTAAACTCTTCTCCATGGCTGGACCCCCAATAATATTCCTGTACGTGCTAAGGGGTATCTAGAGAGTGGGATAGGTTTAATAACTACCCTCACGCTAACGCGTACCCTAACCCTAACCCCTACCCTAACCCTAACGCGTACCCTAATCCTAACCCGTACCCTAAACCGAGCCCTAACCCTAACACTAGCCCTAACCCTAACCCTAACCCATACCCTACGCCCTACCCGAACCCCTCCCCGAACCCGTACCCTAAGCCGTACCCTAACCCTCACCCTAATCCTAACCCTAACCCTAAGCTACCCTTGACTGCTTCTGCCTCCAATAGATTTCCTAAGTACTAGTGTTTTAAGGAACAGGTTAAAAAGAGAATCCTAATGTGATTTCTTGATAATGGGTGTGTTCCTTATCTTCTCCTAGTGTCAAAACTCTTCTCCATGGCTGGACCCCCAATAATATTCCTGTACGTGCTAAGGGGTATCTAGAGAGTGGGATAGGTTTAATAACTACCCTCACCCGAACGCGTACACTAACCCTAACCCCTACCCTAACCCTAACGCTTACCCTAATCCTAACCTGTACCCTAAACCGAGCCCTAACCCTAACCCTAACCCATACCCTACGCCTTACCCGAACCCCTCCCCGAACCCGTACCCTAAGCCGTACCCTAACCCTCACCCTAACCCTAACCCTAACCCTAAGCTACCCTTGACGGCTTCTGCCTCCAATAGATTTCCTAAGCAGTAGTGTTTTAAGGAACATGTTAAAAAGAGAATCCTAATGTGATTTCTTGATAATGGGTGTGTTCCTTATTTCTCCTCGTGTCTAAACTCTTCTCCATGGCTGGACCCCCAAATAATATTCCTTTACGTGCTAAGGGGTATCTAGAGAGTGTGATAGGTTTAATAACTACCCTCACCCTAACGCGTACCCTAACCCTAACCGCTACCCTAACCCTAACGAGTACCCTAATCTTAACCCGTACCCTTAACCGAGCCCTAACCCTAACACTAACCCTAACCCTAACCCTAACCCATACCCTACGCCCTACCCGAACCCCTCCCCGAACCCGTACCCTAAGCCGTACCCTAACCCTCACCCTAACCCTAACCCTAACCCTAAGCTACCCTTGACTGCTTCTGCCTCCAATAGATTTCCTAAGCACTAGTGTTTTAAGGAACAGGTTAAAAAGAGAATCCTAATGTGATTTCTTGATAATGGGTGTGTTCCTTATCTTCTCCTAGGGTCTAAACCCTTCTCCATGACTGGACCCCCAAATAATATTCCTTTACGTGCTAAGGGGTATCTAGAGAGTGGGATAGGTTTAATAACTACCCTCACCCTAAAGTGTACCCTAACCCTAACCCCTACCCTAACACTAACGCATACACTAATCCTAACCTGTACCCTTAACTGAGCCCTAACCCTAACACTAACCCTAACCCTAACCCTAACCCATAGCCTACGCCCTACCCGAACCCCTCCCCGAACCCGTACCCTAAGCCATACCCTAACCCTCACCCTAACCCTAACCCTAACCCTAAGCTACCCTTGACTGCTTCTGCCTCCAGTAGATTTCCTAAGCACTAGTGTTTTAAGGAACAGGTTAAAAAGAGAATCCTAATGTGATTTCTTGATAATGGGTGTGTTCCTTATCTTCTCCTAGTGTCTAAACCCTTCTCCATGACTGGACCCCCAAATAATATTCCTTTACGTGCTAAGGGGTATCTAGAGAGTGGGATAGGTTTAATAACTACCCTCACCCTAAAGCGTACCCTAACCCTAACCCCTACCCTAACACTAACGCGTACCCTAATCCTAACCCGTACCCTAAACCGAGCCCTAACCCTAACACTAACCCTAACCCTAACTCTAACCCATACCCTACGCCCTACCCGAACCCCTCCCCAAACCCGTACCCTAAGCCGTACCCTAACCCTCACCCTAACCCTAACCCTAACCCTAAGCTACCCTTGACTGCTTCTGCCTCCAATAGATTTCCTAAGCACTAGTGTTTTAAGGAACAGTTTAAAAAGAGAATCACATTGTGATTTCTTGATAATGGGTGTGTTCCTTATCTTCTCCTCGTGTCTAAACTCTTCTCCATGGCTGGACCCCCAAATAATAGTCCTTTACGTGCTAAGGGGTATCTAGAGAGTGTGATAGGTTTAGTAACTACCCCCACCCTAACGCGTACCCTAACCCTAACCCCTACCCTAACCCTAACGCGTACCCTAATCCTAACCCGTACCCTAAACCGAGCCCTAACCCTAACACTAACCCTAACCCTAACCCTAACCCATACCCTACGCCTTACCCGAACCCCTCCCCGAACCCGTACCCTAAGCCATACCCTAACCCTCACCCTAACCCTAACACTAACCCTAAGCTACCCTTGACGGCTTCTGCCTCCAATAGATTTCCTAAGCACTAGTGTTTTAAGGAACAGGTTAAAAAGAGAATCCTAATGTGATTTCGTGATAATGGGTGTGTTCCTTATCTTCTCCTAGTGTCTAAACTCTTCTCCATGGCTGGACCCCCAAATAATATTCCTTTACGTGCTAAGGGGTATCTAGAGAGTGTGATAGGTTTAATAACTACCCCCACACTAACGCGTACCCTAACCCTAACCCCTACCCTAACCCTAACGCGTACCCTAATCCTAACCCGTACCCTAAACCGAGCCCTAACCCTAACACTAACCCTAAGCCTAACCCTAACCCATACCCAACGCCCTACCCGAACCCCTCCCCGAACCCGTACCCTAAGCCATACCCTAACCCTCAACCTAACCCTAACCCTAACCCTAAGCTACCCTTGACTGCTTCTGCCTCCAATAGATTTCCTAAGCACTAGTGTTTTAAGGAACAGTTTAAAAAGAGAATCCTAATGTGATTTCGTGATAATGGGTGTGTTCCTTATCTTCTCCTCGTGTCTAAACTCTTCTCCATGGCTGGACCCCCAAATAATATTCCTTTACGTGCTAAGGGGTATCTAGAGAGTGGGATAGGTTTAATAACTACCCTCACCCTAACGCGTACCCTAACCCTAACCCCTACCCTAACCCTAACGCGTACCCTAATCCTAACCCGTACCCTAAACCGAGCCCTAACCCTAACACTAGCCCTAACCCTAACCCTAACCCATACCCTACGCCCTACCCGAACCCCTCCCCGAACCCGTACCCTAAGCAATACCCTAACCCTCACCCTAACCCTAACCCTAACCCTAAGCTACCCTTGACTGCTTCTGCCTCCAATAGATTTCCTAAGCACTAGTGTTTTAAGGAACAGGTTAAAAAGAGAATCCTAATGTGATTTCGTGATAATGGGAGTGTTCCTTATCTTCTCCTAGTGTCTAAACTCTTCTCCATGGCTGGACCCCCAATAATATTCCTGTACGTGCTAAGGGGTATCTAGAGAGTGGGATAGGTTTAATAACTACCCTCACGCTAACGCGTACCCTAACCCTAACCCCTACCCTAACCCTAACGCGTACCCTAATCCTAACCCGTACCCTAAACCGAGCCCTAACCCTAACACTAGCCCTAACCCTAACCCTAACCCATATCCTACGCCCTACCCGAACCCCTCCCCGAACCCGTACCCTAAGCCGTACCCTAACCCTCACCCTAATCCTAACCCTAACCCTAAGCTACCCTTGACTGCTTCTGCCTCCAATAGATTTCCTAAGTACTAGTGTTTTAAGGAACAGGTTAAAAAGAGAATCCTAATGTGATTTCTTGATAATGGGTGTGTTCCTTATCTTCTCCTAGTGTCAAAACTCTTCTCCATGGCTGGACCCCCAATAATATTCCTGTACGTGCTAAGGGGTATCTAGAGAGTGGGATAGGTTTAATAACTACCCTCACCCGAACGCGTACACTAACCCTAACCCCTACCCTAACCCTAACGCTTACCCTAATCCTAACCTGTACCCTAAACCGAGCCCTAACCCTAACCCTAACCCATACCCTACGCCTTACCCGAACCCCTCCCCGAACCCGTACCCTAAGCCGTACCCTAACCCTCACCCTAACCCTAACCCTAACCCTAAGCTACCCTTGACGGCTTCTGCCTCCAATAGATTTCCTAAGCAGTAGTGTTTTAAGGAACATGTTAAAAAGAGAATCCTAATGTGATTTCTTGATAATGGGTGTGTTCCTTATTTCTCCTCGTGTCTAAACTCTTCTCCATGGCTGGACCCCCAAATAATATTCCTTTACGTGCTAAGGGGTATCTAGAGAGTGTGATAGGTTTAATAACTACCCTCACCCTAACGCGTACCCTAACCCTAACCGCTACCCTAACCCTAACGAGTACCCTAATCTTAACCCGTACCCTTAACCGAGCCCTAACCCTAACACTAACCCTAACCCTAACCCTAACCCATACCCTACGCCCTACCCGAACCCCTCCCCGAACCCGTACCCTAAGCCGTACCCTAACCCTCACCCTAACCCTAACCCTAACCCTAAGCTACCCTTGACTGCTTCTGCCTCCAATAGATTTCCTAAGCACTAGTGTTTTAAGGAACAGGTTAAAAAGAGAATCCTAATGTGATTTCTTGATAATGGGTGTGTTCCTTATCTTCTCCTAGGGTCTAAACCCTTCTCCATGACTGGACCCCCAAATAATATTCCTTTACGTGCTAAGGGGTATCTAGAGAGTGGGATAGGTTTAATAACTACCCTCACCCTAAAGTGTACCCTAACCCTAACCCCTACCCTAACACTAACGCATACACTAATCCTAACCTGTACCCTTAACTGAGCCCTAACCCTAACACTAACCCTAACCCTAACCCTAACCCATAGCCTACGCCCTACCCGAACCCCTCCCCGAACCCGTACCCTAAGCCATACCCTAACCCTCACCCTAACCCTAACCCTAACCCTAAGCTACCCTTGACTGCTTCTGCCTCCAGTAGATTTCCTAAGCACTAGTGTTTTAAGGAACAGGTTAAAAAGAGAATCCTAATGTGATTTCTTGATAATGGGTGTGTTCCTTATCTTCTCCTAGTGTCTAAACCCTTCTCCATGACTGGACCCCCAAATAATATTCCTTTACGTGCTAAGGGGTATCTAGAGAGTGGGATAGGTTTAATAACTACCCTCACCCTAAAGCGTACCCTAACCCTAACCCCTACCCTAACACTAACGCGTACCCTAATCCTAACCCGTACCCTAAACCGAGCCCTAACCCTAACACTAACCCTAACCCTAACTCTAACCCATACCCTACGCCCTACCCGAACCCCTCCCCAAACCCGTACCCTAAGCCGTACCCTAACCCTCACCCTAACCCTAACCCTAACCCTAAGCTACCCTTGACTGCTTCTGCCTCCAATAGATTTCCTAAGCACTAGTGTTTTAAGGAACAGTTTAAAAAGAGAATCACATTGTGATTTCTTGATAATGGGTGTGTTCCTTATCTTCTCCTCGTGTCTAAACTCTTCTCCATGGCTGGACCCCCAAATAATAGTCCTTTACGTGCTAAGGGGTATCTAGAGAGTGTGATAGGTTTAGTAACTACCCCCACCCTAACGCGTACCCTAACCCTAACCCCTACCCTAACCCTAACGCGTACCCTAATCCTAACCCGTACCCTAAACCGAGCCCTAACCCTAACACTAACCCTAACCCTAACCCTAACCCATACCCTACGCCTTACCCGAACCCCTCCCCGAACCCGTACCCTAAGCCATACCCTAACCCTCACCCTAACCCTAACACTAACCCTAAGCTACCCTTGACGGCTTCTGCCTCCAATAGATTTCCTAAGCACTAGTGTTTTAAGGAACAGGTTAAAAAGAGAATCCTAATGTGATTTCGTGATAATGGGTGTGTTCCTTATCTTCTCCTAGTGTCTAAACTCTTCTCCATGGCTGGACCCCCAAATAATATTCCTTTACGTGCTAAGGGGTATCTAGAGAGTGTGATAGGTTTAATAACTACCCCCACACTAACGCGTACCCTAACCCTAACCCCTACCCTAACCCTAACGCGTACCCTAATCCTAACCCGTACCCTAAACCGAGCCCTAACCCTAACACTAACCCTAAGCCTAACCCTAACCCATACCCAACGCCCTACCCGAACCCCTCCCCGAACCCGTACCCTAAGCCATACCCTAACCCTCAACCTAACCCTAACCCTAACCCTAAGCTACCCTTGACTGCTTCTGCCTCCAATAGATTTCCTAAGCACTAGTGTTTTAAGGAACAGTTTAAAAAGAGAATCCTAATGTGATTTCGTGATAATGGGTGTGTTCCTTATCTTCTCCTAGTGTCTAAACTCTTCTCCATGGCTGGACCCCCAATAATATTCCTGTACGTGCTAAGGGGTATCTAGAGAGTGTGATAGGTTTAATAACTACCCTCACCCTAACGCGTACCCTAACCCTAACCCCTACCCTAACCCTAGCGCGTACACTAATCCTAACCCGTACCCTAAACCGAGCCCTAACCCTAACACTAACTCTAACCCTAACCCTAACCCATACCCTACGCCCTACCCGAACCCCTCCCTGAACCCGTACCCTAAACCGTACCCTAACCCTCACCCTAACCCTAACCCTAACCCTAAGCTACCCTTGACGGCTTCTACCTCCAATAGATTTCCTAAGCACTAGTGTTTTAAGGAACAGGTTAAAAAGAGAATCCTAATGTGATTTCTTGATAATGGGTGTGTTCCTTATCTTCTCCTCGTGTCTAAACTCTTCTCCATGGCTGGACCCCCAAATAATATTCCTTTACGTGCTAAGGGGTATCTAGAGAGTGGGATAGGTTTAATAACTACCCTCACCGTAACGCGTACCCTAACCCTAACCCCTACCCGAACCCTAACGTGTACCCTAATCCTAACCCGTACCCTAAACCGAGCCCTATCCCTAACACTAGCCCTAACCCTAACCCTAAACCATACCCTACGCCCTACCCGAACCCCTCCCCGAACCCGTAACCTAAGCCGTACCCTAACCCTCACCCTAACCCTAACCCTAACCCTAATCTACCCTTGACTGCTTCTGCCTCCAATAGATTTCCTAAGCACTAGTGTTTTAAGGAACAGGTTAAAAAGAGAATCATATTGTGATTTCATGATAATGGGTGTGTTCCTTATCTTCTCCTAGTGTCTAAACCCTTCTCCATAGCTGGACCCCCAAATAATATTCCTTTACGTGCTAAGGGGTATCTAGAGAGTGGGATAGGTTTAATAACTACCCTCACCCTAAAGCGTACCCTAACCCTAACCACTACCCTAACACTAACGCGTACCCTAATCCTAACCTGTACCCTAAACCGAGACCTAACCCTAACACTAACCCTAACCCTAACCCTAACCCATACCCTACGGCCTACCCGAACCCCTCCCCGAACCCGTACCCTAAGCCGTACCCTAACCCTCACCCTAACCCTAACCCTAACCCTAAGCTACCCTTGACTGCTTCTGCCTCCAATAGATTTCCTAAGCACTAGTGTTTTAAGGAACAGTTTAAAAAGAGAATCACATTGTGATTTCTTGATAATGGGTGTGTTCCTTATCTTCTCCTCGTGTCTAAACTCTTCTCCATGGCTGGACCCCCAAATAATAGTCCTTTACGTGCTAAGGGGTATCTAGAGAGTGTGATAGGTTTAATAACTACCCCCACGCTAACGCGTACCCTAACCATAACCCCTACCCTAACCCTAACGCATACCCTAATCCTAACCCATACCCTAAACCGAGCCCTAACCCTAACACTAACCCTAACCCTAACCCTAACCCATACCCTACGCCCTACCCGAACCCCTCCCCGAACCCGTACCCTAAGCCATACCCTAACCCTCACCCTAACCCTAACCCTAACCCTAAGCTACCCTTGACTGCTTCTGCCTCCAATAGATTTCCTAAGCACTAGTGTTTTCAGGAACAGGTTAAAAAGTGAATCTTAATGTGATTTCGTGATAATGGGTGTGTTCCTTATCTTCTCCTCGTGTCTAAACTCTTCTCCATGGCTGGACCCCCAATAATATTCCTTTACTTGCTAAGGGGTATCTAGAGAGTGGGATAGGTTTAATAACTAACCTCACCCGAACGCGTACACTAACCCTAACCCCTACCCTAACCCTAACGCATAACCTAATCCTAACCTGTACCCTAAACCGAGCCCTAACCCTAACACTAGCCCTAACCCTAACCCTAACCCATACCCTACGCCCTACCCGAACCCCTCCCCGAACCCGTACCCTAAGCCGTACCCTAACCCTCACCCTAACCCTAACCCTAACCCTAAGCTACCCTTGACGGCTTCTGCCTCCAATAGATTTCCTAAGCACTAGTGTTTTAAGGAACATGTTAAAAAGAGAATCCTAATGTGATTTCTTGATAATGGGTGTGTTCCTTATCTTCTCCTCATGTCTAAACTCTTCTCCATGGCTGGACCCCCAAATAATATTCCTTTTCGTGCTAAGGGGTATCTAGAGAGTGGGATAGGTTTAATAACTTCACTCACCCTAACGCGTATCCTAACCCTAACCCCTACCCTAACCCTAACGCATACCCTAATCCTAACCCGTACCCTAAACCGAGCCCTAACCCTAACACTAGCCCTAACCCTAACCCTAAGCCATACCCTACGCCCTACCCGAACCCCTCCACGAACCCGTACCCTAAGCCGTACCCTAACCCTCACCCTAACCCTACCCCTAACCCTAAGCTACCCTTGACTGCTTCTGCCTCCAATAGATTTCCTAAGCACTAGTGTTTTAAGGAACAGTTTAAAAAGAGAATCACATTGTGATTTCTTGATAATGGTTGTGTTCCTTATCTTCTCCTCGTGTCTAAACTCTTCTCCATGGCTGGACCCCCAAATAATAGTCCTTTACGTGCTAAGGGTTATCTAGAGAGTGGGATAGGTTTAATAACTAACCTCACCCTATCGCGTACCCTAACCCTAACACCTACCCTAACACTAACGCGTACCCTAATCCTAACCCGTACCCTAAACCGAGCCCTAACCCTAACACTAACCCTAACCCTAACCCTAACCCATACCCTACGCCCTACCCGAACCCCTCCCCGAACCCGTACCCTAAGCCGTACCCTAACCCTCACCCTAACCCTAAACCTAACCCTAAGCTACCCTTGACTGCTTCTGCCTCCAATAGATTTCCTAAGCACTAGTGTTTTAAGGAACAGGTTAAAAAGAGAATCCTAATGTGATTTCTTGATAATGGGTGTGTTCCTTATCTTCTCCTCGTGTCTAAACTCTTCTCCATGGCTGGACCCCCAAATAATATTCCTTTACGTGCTAAGGGGTATCTAGAGAGTGTGATAGGTTTAATAACTACCCCCACCCTAACGCGTACCCTAACCCTAACCCCTGCCCTAACCCTAATGCGTACCCTAATCCTAAACCGTACCCTAAACCGAGCCCTAACCCTAACACTAACCCTAACCCTAACCCTAACCCATACCCTACGCCCTACCCGAACCCCTCCCCGAACCCGTACCCTAAGCCATACCCTAACCCTCACCCTAACCCTAACCCTAACAATAAGCTACCCTTGACTGCTTCTGCCTACAATAGATTTCCTAAGCACTAGTGTTTTAAGGAACAGTTTAAAAAGAGAATCCTAATGTGATTTCGTGATAATGGGTGTGTTCCTTATCTTCTCCTCGTGTCTAAACTCTTCTCCATGGCTGGACCCCCAAATAATATTCCTTTATGTGCTAAGGGGTGTCTAGAGAGTGTGATAGGTTTAATAACTACCCTCACCCTAACGCGTACCCTAACCCTAACCCCTACCCTAACCCTAGCGCGTACCCTAATCCTAATCCGTACCCTAAACCGAGCCCTAACCATAACACTAACTCTAACCCTAACCCTAAACCATACCCTACGCCCTACCCGAACCCCTCCCTGAACCCATACCCTAAACCGTACCCTAACCCTCACCCTAACCCTAACCCTAACCCTAAGCTACCCTTGACGGCTTCTGCCTCCAATAGATTTCCTAAGCACTAGTGTTTTAAGGAACAGGTTAAAAAGAGAATCCTAATGTGATTTCTTGATAATGGGTGTGTTCCTTATCTTCTCCTCGTGTCTAAACTCTTCTCCATGGCTGGACCCCCAAATAATATTCCTTTACGTGCTAAGGGGTATCTAGAGAGTGGGATAGGTTTAATAACTACCCTCACCGTAACGCGTACCCTAACCCTAACCCCTACCCGAACCCTAACGTGTACCCTAATCCTAACCCGTACCCTAAACCGAGCCCTAACCCTAACACTAACTCTAACCATAACCCTAACCCATACCCTACGCCCTACCCGAACCCCTCCCTGAACCCATACCCTAAACCGTACCCTAACCCTCACCCTAACCCTAACCCTAACCCTAAGCTACCCTTGACGGCTTCTGCCTCCAATAGATTTCCTAAGCACTAGTGTTTTAAGGAACAGGTTAAAAAGAGAATCCTAATGTGATTTCTTGATAATGGGTGTGTTCCTTATCTTCTCCTAGTGTCTAAACTCTTCTCCATGGCTGGACCCCCAAATAATAGTCCTTTACGTGCTAAGGGGTATCTAGAGAGTGTGACAGGTTTAATAAGTACCCCCACGCTAAAGCGTACCCTAACCATAACCCCTACCCTAACCCTAACGCGTACCCTAATCCTAACCCGTACCCTAAACCGAGCCCTAACCCTAACACTAACCCTAACCCTAACCCTAACCCATACGCTACGCCCTACCCGAAGCCCTCCCCGAACCCGTACCCTAAGCCGTACCCTAACCCTCACCCTAACCCTAACCCTAACCCTAAGCTACCCTTGACGGCTTCTGCCTCCAATAGATTTCCTAAGCAATAGTGTTTTAAGGAACAGGTTAAAAAGAGAATCCTAATGTGATTTCGTGATAATGGGTGTGTTCCTTATCTTCTCCTAGTGTCTAAACTCTTCTCCATGGCTGGACCCCCAAATAATATTCCTTTACGTGCTAAGGGGTATGTAGAGAGTGTGATAGGTTTAATAACTACCCCCACCCTAACGCGTACCCTAACCCTAACCCCTTCCCTAACCCTAACGCATACCCTAATCCTAAACCATAACTTAAACCGAGCCCTAAGCATAACACTAACCCTAACCCTAACCCTAACCCATACCCTACGCCCTACCCGAACCCCTCCCCGAACCCGTACCCTAAGCCATACCCTAACCCTCACCCTAACCTTAACCCTAACCCTAAGCTACCCTTGAGTGCTTCTGCCTCCAATAGATTTCCTAAGCACTAGTGTTTTAAGGAACAGGTTAAAAAGAGAATCTTAATGTGATTTCGTGATAATGGGTGTGTTCCTTATCTTCTCCTAGTGTCTAAACTCTTCTCCATGGCTGGACCCCCAATAATATTCCTTTACGTGCTAAGGGGTATCTAGAGTGTGGGATAGGTTTAATAACTACCCTCACCCGATTGCGTACACTAACCCTAACCCCTACCCTAACCCTAACGCGTACCCTAATCCTAACCTGTACCCTAAACCGAGCCCTAACCCTAACACTAGCCCTAACCCTAACCCTAACCCATACCCTACGCCCTACCCGAACCCCTCCCCGAACCCGTACCCTAAGCCGTACCCTAACCCTCACCCTAACCCTAACCCTAACCCTAAGCTACCCTTGACTGCTTCTGCCTCCAATAGATTTCCTAAGCACTAGTGTTTTAAGGAACAGTTTAAAAAGAGAATCACATTGTGATTTCTTAATAATGGGTGTGTTCCTTATCTTCTCCTCGTGTCTAAACTCTTCTCCATGGCTGGACCCCCAAATAATAGTCCTTTACGTGCTAAGGGGTATCAAGAGAGTGTGATAGGTTTAATAACTACCCCCACCCTAACGCGTACCCTAACCCTAACCCCTACCGTAACCCTAACACGTACCCTAATCCTAACCCGTACCCTAAACCGAGCCCTAACCCTAACACTAACCCTAACCCTAACCCTAACCCATACCCTACGCCCTACCCGAACCCCTCCCCGAACCCGTACCCTAAGCCATACCCTAACCCTCACCCTAACCCTAACCCTAACCCTAAGCTACCCTTGACAGCTTCGTCCTCCAATAGATTTCCTAAGCACTAGTGTTTTAAGGAACAGGTTAAAAAGAGAATCCTAATGTGATTTCTTGATAATGGTTGTGTTCCTTATCTTCTCCTAGTGTCTAAACTCTTCTCCATGGCTGGACCCCCAAATAATATTCCTTTACGTACTAAGGGGTATCTAGAGAGTGGGATAGGTTTAATAACTAACCTCACCCTATCGCGTACCCTAACCCTAACACCAACCCTAACACTAACGCGTACCCTAATCCTAACCCGTACCCTAAACCGAGCCCTAACCCTAACACTAACCCGAACCCTAACCCTAACCCATACCCTACGCCCTACCCGAACCCCTCCCCGAACCCGTACCCTAAGCCGTACCCTACCCCTCACCCTAACCCTAACCCTAACCCTAAGCTACCCTTGACGGCTTCTGCCTCCAATAGATTTCCTAAGCACTAGTGTTTTAAGGAACAGGTTAAAAAGAGAATCCTAATGTGATTTCTTGATAATGGGTGTGTTCCTTATCTTCTCCTCGTGTCTAAACTCTTCTCCATGGCTGGACTCCCAAATAATATTCCTTTACGGGCTAAGGGGTATCTAGAGAGTGGGATAGGTTTAATAACTAACCTCACCCTATCGCGTACCCTAACCCTAACACCTACCCTAACACTAACGCGTACCCTAATCCTAACACGTACCCTAAACCGAGCCCTAACCCTAACACTAACCCGAACCCTAACCCTAACCCATACCCTACGCCCTACCCGAACCCCTCCCCGAACCCGTACCCTAAGCCGTACCCTACCCCTCACCCTAACCCTAACCCTAACCCTAAGCTACCCTTGACGGCTTCTGCCTCCAATAGATTTCCTAAGCACTAGTGTTTTAAGGAACAGGTTAAAAAGAGAATCCTAATGTGATTTCGTGATAATGGGTGTGTTCCTTATCTTCTCCTAGTGTCTAAACTCTTCTCCATGGCTGGACCCCCAATAATATTCCTGTACGTGCTAAGGGGTATCTAGAGAGTGGGATAGGTTTAATAACTACCCTCACTCTAACGCGTACACTAACCCTAACCCCTACCCTAACCCTAACGTGTACCCTAATCCTAACCTGTACCCTAAACCGAGCCCTAATCCTAACACTAGCCCTAACCCTAACCCTAACACATACCCTACGCCCTACCCGAACCCCTCCCCGAACCCGTACCCTAAGCCGTACCCTAACCCTCACCCTAACCCTAACCCTAACCCTAAGCTACCCTTGACGGCTTCTGCCTCCAATAGATTTCCTAAGCACTAGTGTTTTAAGGAACATGTTAAAAAGAGAATCCTAATGTGATTTCTTGATAATGGGTGTGTTCCTTATCTTCTCCTCGTGTCTAAACTCTTCTCCATGGCTGGACCCCCAAATAATATTCCTTTACGTGCTAAGGGGTATCTAGAGAGTGTGATAGGTTTAATAACTACCCCCACCCTAACGCGTACCCTAACCCTAACCCCTACCCTAACCCTAACGCGTACCCTAATCCTAACCCGTACCCTAAACCGAGCCCTAACCCTAACACTAACCCTAACCCTAACCCTAACCCATACCCTACGCCCTACCCGAAACCCTCCCCGAACCCGTACCCTAAGCCATACCCTAACCCTAAGCTACCCTTGACTGTTTCTGCCTCCAATAGATTTCCTAAGCACTAGTGTTTTAAGGAACAGGTTAAAAAGAGAATCCTAATGTGATTTCTTGATAATGGGTGTGTTCCTTATCTTCTCCTAGTGTCTAAACTCTTCTCCATGGCGTTAACCCCAATAATATTCCTTTACGTGCTAAGGGGTATCTAGAGAGTGGGATAGGTTTAATAACTACCCTCACCCTAACGCGTACACTAACCCTAACCCCTACCCTAACCCTAACGCGTACCCTAATCCTAACCCGTACCCTAAACCGAGCCCTAACCCTAACACTAGCCCTAACCCTAACCCTAACCCATACCCTACGCCCTACCCGAACACCTCCACGAACCCGTACCCTAAGCCGTACCCTAACCCTCACCCTAACCCTAACCCTAACCCTAAGCTACCCTTGACGGCTTCTGCCTCCAATAGATTTCCTAAGCACTAGTGTTTTAAGGAACATGTTAAAAAGAGAATCCTAATGTGATTTCTTGATAATGCGTGTGTTCCTTGTCTTCTCCTCGTGTCTAAACTCTTCTCCATGGCTGGACCCCCCAATAATATTCCTTTATGTGCTAAGGGGTATCTAGAGAGTGTGATAGGTTTAATAACTACCCTCACCCTAACGCGTACCCTAACCATAACCCCTACCCTAACCCTAGCGCGTACCCTAATCCTAACACGTACCCTAAACCGAGCCCTAACCCTAACACTAACTCTAACCCTAACCCTAACCCATACCCTACGCCCTACCCGAACCCCTCCCTGAACCCGTACCCTAAACCGTACCCTAACCCTCACCCTAACCCTAACCCTAACCCTAAGCTCCCCTTGATGGCTTCTGCCTCCAATAGATTTCCTAAGCACTAGTGTTTTAAGGAACAGGTTAAAAAGAGAATCCTAATGTGATTTCTTGATAATGGGTGTGTTCCTTATCTTCTCCTCGTGTCTAAACTCTTCTCCATGGCTGGACTCCCAAATAATATTCCTTTACGTGCTAAGGGGTATCTAGAGAGTGGGATAGGTTTAATAACTACCCTCACACTAACGCGTACCCTAACCCTAACCCCTACCCGAACCCTAACGCGTACCCTAATCCTAACCCGTACCCTAAACCGAGCCCTAACCCTAACACTAGCCCTAACCCTAACCCTAACCCATACCCTACGCCCTACCCGAACCCCTCCCCGAACCCGTACCCTAAGCCGTACCCTAACCCTCACCCTAACCCTAACCCTAACCCTAAGCTACCCTTGACTGCTTCTGCCTCCAATAGATTTCCTAAGCACTAGTGTTTTAAGGAACAGGTTAAAAAGAGAATCCTAATGTGATTTCGTGATAATGGGTGTGTTCCTTATCTTCTCCTAGTGTCTAAACTCTTCTCCATGGCTGGACCCCCAATAATATTCCTGTACGTGCTAAGGGGTATCTAGAGAGTGGGATAGGTTTAATAACTACCCTCACTCTAACGCGTACACTACCCCTAACCCCTACCCTAACCCTAACGTGTACCCTAATCCTAACCTGTACCCTAAACCGAGCCCTAATCCTAACACTAGCCCTAAACCTAACCCTAACCCATACCCTACGCCCTACCCGAACCCCTCCCCGAACCCGTACCCTAAGCCGTACCCTAACCCTCACCCTAACCCTAACCCTAACCCTAAGCTACCCTTGACGGCTTCTGCCTCCAATAGATTTCCTAAGCACTAGTGTTTTAAGGAACATGTTAAAAAGAGAATCCTAATGTGATTTCTTGATAATGGGTGTGTTCCTTATCTTCTCCTAGTGTCTAAACTCTTCTCCATGGCTGGACCCCCAAATAATATTCCTTTATGTGCTAAGGGGTATCTAGAGAGTGTGATAGGTTTAATAACTACCCTCACCCTAACGCGTACCCTAACCCTAACCCCTACCCTAACCCTAGCGCGTACCCTAATCCTAACCCGTACCCTAAACCGAGCCCTAACCCTAACACTAACTCTAACCCTAACCCTAACCCATACCCTACGCCCTACCCGAACCCCTCCCTGAACCCGTACCCTAAACCGTACCCTAAACCTCACCCTAACCCTAACCCTAACCCTAAGCTACCCTTGACGGCTTCTGCCTCCAATAGATTTCCTAAGCACTAGTGTTTTAAGGAACAGGTTAAAAAGAGAAGCCTAATGTGATTTCTTGATAATAGGTGTGTTCCTTATCTTCTCCTCGTGTCTAAACTCTTCTCCATGGCTGGACCCCCAAATAATATTCCTTTACGTGCTAAGGGGTATCTAGAGAGTGGGATAGGTATAATAACTACCCTCACCCTAACGCGTACCCTAACCCTAACCCCTACCCGAACCCTAATGTGTACCCTAATCCTAACCCGTACCCTAAACCGAGCCCTAACCCTAACACTAGCCCTAACCCTAACCCTAAACCATACCCTACGCCCTACCCAAACCCCTCCCCAAACCCGTAACCTAAGCCGTACCCTAACCCTCACCCTAACCCTAACCCTAACCCTAATCTTCCCTTGACTGCTTCTGCCTCCAATAGATTTCCTAAGCACTAGTGTTTTAAGGAACAGGTTAAAAAGAGAATCCTAATGTGATTTCGTGATAATGGGTGTGTTCCTTATCTTCTCCTAGTGTCTAAACTCTTCTCCATGGCTGGACCCCCAAATAATATTCCTTTACGTGCTAAGGGGTATCTAGAGAGTGGGATAGGTTTCATAACTACCCTCACCCTAAAGCGTACCCTAACCCTAACCCCTACCCTAACACTAACGCGTACCCTAATCCTAACCCGTACCCTAAACCGAGCCCTAACCCTAACACTAGCCCTAACCCTAACGCTAACCCATACCCTACGCCCTACCCGAACCCCTCCCCGAACCCGTATCGTAAGCCGTACCCTAACCCTCACCCTAACCCTAACCCTAACCCTAAGCTACCCTTGACTGCTTCTGCCTCCAATAGATTTCCTAAGCACTAGTGTTTTAAGGAACAGTTTAAAAAGAGAATCATATTGTGATTTCTTGATAATGGGTGTGTTCCTTATCTTCTCCTAGTGTCTAAATTCTTCTCCATGGCTGGACCCCCAAATAATATACCTTTACGTGCTAAGGGGTATCTAGAGAGTGGGATAGGTTTAATAACTACCCTCACCCTAAAGCGTACCCTAACCCTAACCACTACCCTAACACTAACGCGTACCCTAATCCTAACCCGTACCCTAAACCGAGCCCTAACCCTAACACTAACCCTAACCCTAAACCTAACCCATACCCTACGGCCTACCCGAACCCCTCCCCGAACCCGTACGCTAAGCCGTACCCTAACCCTCACCCTAACCCTAACCCTAACCCTAAGCTACCCTTGACTGCTTCTGCCTCCAATAGATTTCCTAAGCACTAGTGTTTTAAGGAACAGTTTAAAAAGAGAATCACATTGTGATTTCTTGATAATGGGTGTGTTCCTTATCTTCTCCTCCTGTCTAAACACTTCTCCTTGGCTGGACCCCCAAATAATAGTCCTTTACGTGCTAAGGGGTATCTAGAGAGTGTGATAGGTTTAAAAACTACCCCCACCCTAACGCGTACCCTAACCATAACCCCTACCCTAACCCTAACGCGTACCCTAATCCTAACCCGTACCCTAAACCGAGCCCTAACCCTAACACTAACCCTAACCCTAACCGTAACCCATACCCTACGCCCTACCCGAAACCCTCCCCGAACCCGTACCCTAAGCCGTACCCTAACCCTCACCCTAACCCTAACCCTAACCCTAAGCTACCCTTGACTGCTTCTGCCTCCAATAGATTTCCTAACCACTAGTGTTTTAAGGAACAGTTTAAAAAGAGAATCATATTGTGATTTCTTGATAATGGGTGTGTTCCTTATCTTCTCCTAGTGTCTAAACCCTTCTCCATGGCTGGACCCCCAAATAATATTCCTTTACGTGCAAAGGGGTATCTAGAGAGTGGGATAGGTTTAATAACTACCCTCACCCTAAAGCGTACCCTAACCCTAACCACTACCCTAACACTAACGCGTACCCTAATCCTAACCCATACCCTAAACCGAGCCCTAACCCTAACACTAACCCTAACCCTAACCCTAACCCATACCCTACGGCCTACCCGAACCCCTCCCCGAACCCGTACCCTAAGCCGTACCCTAACCCTCACCCTAACCCTAAGCTACCCTTGACTGCTTCTGCCTCCAATAGATTTCCTAAGCACTAGTGTTTTAAGGAACAGGTTAAAAAGAGAATCCTAATGTGATTTCTTGATAATGGGTGTGTTCCTTATCTTCTCCTCGTGTCTAAACTCTTCTCCATGGCTGGACCCCCAAATAATATTCCTTTACGTGCTAAGGGGTATCTAGAGAGTGTGATAGGTTTAATAACTACCCCCACCCTAACGCGTACCCTAACCCTAACCCCTGCCCTAACCCTAACGCGTACCCTAATCCTAACCCGTACCCTAAACCGAGCCCTAATCCTAACACTAACCCTAACCCTAACCCTAAACCATACCCTACGCCCTACCCGAAACCCTCCCCGAACCCGTACCTTAAGCCGTACCCTAACCCTCACCCTAACCCTAACCCTAACCCTAAGCTACCCTTGACTGCTTCTGCCTCCAATAGATTTCCTAACCACTAGTGTTTTAAGGAACAGTTTAAAAAGAGAATCATATTGTGATTTCTTGATAATGGGTGTGTTCCTTATCTTCTCCTAGTGTCTAAACCCTTCTCCATGGCTGGACCCCCAAATAATATTCCTTTACGTGCTAAGGGGTATCTAGAGAGTGGGATAGGTTTAATAACTACCCTCACCCTAAAGCGTACCCTAACCCTAACCACTACCCTAACACTAACGCGTACCCTAATCCTAACCCATACCCTAAACCGAGCCCTAACCCTAACACTAACCCTAACCCTAATCCTAACCCATACCCTACGGCCTACCCGAACCCCTCCCCGAACCCGTACCCTAAGCCGTACCCTAACCCTCACCCTAACCCTAACCCTAACCCTAAGCTACCCTTGACTGCTTCTGCCTCCAATAGATTTCCTAAGCACTAGTGTTTTAAGGAACAGGTTAAAAAGAGAATCCTAATGTGATTTCTTGATAATGGGTGTGTTCCTTATCTTCTCCTCGTGTCTAAACTCTTCTCCATGGCTGGACCCCCAAATAATATTCCTTTACGTGCTAAGGGGTATCTAGAGAGTGTGATAGGTTTAATAACTACCCCCACCCTAATGCGTACCCTAACCCTAACCCCTGCCCTAACCCTAACGCGTACCCTAATCCTAACCCGTACCCTAAACCGAGCCCTAATCCTAACACTAACCCTAACCCTAACCCTAAACCATACCCTACGCCCTACCCGAAACCCTCCCCGAACCCGTACCCTAAGCCGTACCCTAACCCTCACCCTAACCCTAACCCTAACCCTAAGCTACCCTTGACTGCTTCTGCCTCCAATAGATTTCCTAACCACTAGTGTTTTAAGGAACAGTTTAAAAAGAGAATCATATTGTGATTTCTTGATAATGGGTGTGTTCCTTATCTTCTTCTAGTGTCTAAACCCTTCTCCATGGCTGGACCCCCAAATAATATTCCTATACGTGCTAAGGGGTATCTAGAGAGTGGGATAGGTTTAATAACTACCCTCACCCTAAAGCGTACCCTAACCCTAACCACTACCCTAACACTAACGCGTACCCTAATCCTAACCCGTACCCTAAACCGAGCCCTAACCCTAACACTAACCCTAACCCTAACCCTAACCCATACCCTACGCCCTACCCGAACCCCTCCCCAAACCCGTACCCTAAGCCGTACCCTAACCCTCACCCTAACCCTAACCCTAAACCTAAGCTACCCTTGATGGCTTCTGCCTCCAATAGATTTCCTAAGCACTAGTGTTTTAAGGAACAGGTTAAAAAGAGAATCCTAATGTGATTTCGTGATAATGGGTGTGTTCCTTATCTTCTCCTAGTGTCTAAACTCTTCTCCATGGCTGGACCCCCAAATAATATTCCTTTACGTGCTAAGGGGTATCTAGAGAGTGGGATAGGTTTAATAACTACCCTCACCCTAAAGCGTACCCTTACCCTAACCACTACCCTAACACTAACGCGTACCCTAATCCTAACCCGTAGCCTAAACCGAGCCCTAACCCTAACACTAGCCCTAACCCTAACCCTAACCCATACCCTACGCCCTACCCGAACCCCTCCCCGAACCCGGACCCTAAGCCGTACCCTAACCCTCACCCTAAACCTAACCCTAACCCTAAGCTACCCTTGACTGCTTCTGCCTCCAATAGATTTCCTAAGCACTAGTATTTTAAGGAACAGGTTAAAAAGAGAATCCTAATGTGATTTCGTGATAATGGGTGTGTTCCTTATCTTCTCCTAGTGTCTAAACTCTTCTCCATGGCTGGACCCCCAAATAATATTCCTTTACGTGCTAAGGGGTATCTAGAGAGTGTGATAGGTTTAATAACTACCCTCACCCTAACGCGTACCCTAACCCTAACCGCTACCCTAACCCTATCGAGTACCCTAATCCTAACCCGTACCCTAAACCGAGCCCTAACCCTAACACTAACCCTAACCCATACCCTACGCCCTACCCGAAACCCTCCCCGAACCCGTACCCTAAGCCGTACCCTAGCCCTCACCCTAACCCTAACCCTAACCCTAAGCTACCCTTGACTGCTTCTGCCTCCAATAGATTTCCTAACCACTAGTGTTTTAAGGAACAGTTTAAAAAGAGAATCATATTGTGATTTCTTGATAATGGGTGTGTTCCTTATCTTCTCCTAGTGTCTAAACCCTTCTCCATGGCTGGACCCCCAAATAATATTCCTTTACGTGCTAAGGGGTATCTAGAGAGTGGGATAGGTTTAATAACTACCCTCACCCTAAAGCGTACCCTAACCCTAACCACTACCCTAACACTAACGCGTACCCTAATCCTAACCCGTACCCTAAACCGAGCCCTAACCCTAACACTAACACTAACCCTAACCTAACCCATACCCTACGCCCTACCCGAACCCCTCCCCGAACCCGTACCCTAAGCCGTACCCTAACCCTCACCCTAACCCTAACCCTAACCCTAAGCTACCCTTGACTGCTTCTGCCTCCAATAGATTTCCTAAGCACTAGTGTTTTAAGGAACAGGTTAAAAAGAGAATCCTAATGTGATTTCTTGATAATGGGTGTGTTCCTTAACTTCTCCTCGTGTCTAAACTCTTCTCCATGGCTGGACCCCCAAATAATATTCCTTTACGTGCTAAGGGGTATCTAGAGAGTGTGATAGGTTTAATAACTACCCCCACCCTAACGCGTACCCTAACCCTAACCCCTGCCCTAACCCTAACGCGTACCCTAATCCTAACCCGTACCCTAAACCGAGCCCTAATCCTAACACTAACCCTAACCCTAACCCTAACCCATACCCTACGCCCTACCCGAAACCCTCCCCGAACCCGTACCCTAAGCCGTACCCTAACCCTCACCCTAACCCTAACCCTAACCCTAAGCTACCCTTGACTGCTTCTGCCTCCAATAGATTTCCTAACCACTAGTGTTTTAAGGAACAGTTTAAAAAGAGAATCATATTGTGATTTCTTGATAATGGGTGTGTTCCTTATCTTCTCCTAGTGTCTAAACCCTTCTCCATGGCTGGACCCCCAAATAATATTCCTTTACGTGCTAAGGGGTATCTAGAGAGTGGGATAGGTTTAATAACTACCCTCACCCTAACGCGTACCCTAACCCTAACCGCTACCCTAACCCTAACGCGTACCCTAATCCTAACCCGTACCCTAAACCGAGCCCTAAACCTAACACTAACCCTAACCCTAAACCTAACCCATACCCTACGGCCTACCCGAACCCCTCCCCGAACCCGTACCCTAAGCCGTACCCTAACCCTCACCCTAACCCTAACCCTAACCCTAAGCTACCCTTGACTGCTTCTGCCTCCAATAGATTTCCTAAGCACTACTGTTTTAAGGAACAGGTTAAAAAGAGAATCCTAATGTGATTTCTTGATAATGGGTGTGTTCCTTATCTTCTCCTCGTGTCTAAACTCTTCTCCATGGCTGGACCCCCAAATAATATTCCTTTACGTGCTAAGGGGTATCTAGAGAGTGTGATAGGTTTAATAACTACCCCCACCCTAACGCGTACCCTAACCCTAACCCCTGCCCTAACCCTAACGCGTACCCTAATCCTAACCCGTACCCTAAACCGAGCCCTAATCCTAACACTAACCCTAACCCTAACCCTAACCCATACCCTACGCCCTACCCGAACCCCTCCCCAAACCCGTACCCTAAGCCGTACCCTAACCCTCACCCTAACCCTAACCCTAAACCTAAGCTACCCTTGATGGCTTCTGCCTCCAATAGATTTCCTAAGCACTAGTGTTTTAAGGAACAGGTTAAAAAGAGAATCCTAATGTGATTTCGTGATAATGGGTGTGTTCCTTATCTTCTCCTAGTGTCTAAATTCTTCTCCATGGCTGGACCCCCAAATAATATTCCTTTACGTGCTAAGGGGTATCTAGAGAGTGGGATAGGTTTAATAACTACCCTCACCCTAAAGCGTACCCTTACCCTAACCACTACCCTAACACTAACGCGTACCCTAATCCTAACCCGTAGCCTAAACCGAGCCCTAACCCTAACACTAGCCCTAACCCTAACCCTAACCCATACCCTACGCCCTACCCGAACCCCTCCCCGAACCCGGACCCTAAGCCGTACCCTAACCCTCACCCTAAACCTAACCCTAACCCTAAGCTACCCTTGACTGCTTCTGCCTCCAATAGATTTCCTAAGCACTAGTATTTTAAGGAACAGGTTAAAAAGAGAATCCTAATGTGATTTCGTGATAATGGGTGTGTTCCTTATCTTCTCCTAGTGTCTAAACTCTTCTCCATGGCTGGACCCCCAAATAATATTCCTTTACGTGCTAAGGGGTATCTAGAGAGTGTGATAGGTTTAATAACTACCCTCACCCTAACGCGTACCCTAACCCTAACCGCTACCCTAACCCTATCGAGTACCCTAATCCTAACCCGTACCCTAAACCGAGCCCTAACCCTAACACTAACCCTAACCCATACCCTACGCCCTACCCGAAACCCTCCCCGAACCCGTACCCTAAGCCGTACCCTAACCCTCACCCTAACCCTAACCCTAACCCTAAGCTACCCTTGACTGCTTCTGCCTCCAATAGATTTCCTAACCACTAGTGTTTTAAGGAACAGTTTAAAAAGAGAATCATATTGTGATTTCTTGATAATGGGTGTGTTCCTTATCTTCTCCTAGTGTCTAAACCCTTCTCCATGGCTGGACCCCCAAATAATATTCCTTTACGTGCTAAGGGGTATCTAGAGAGTGGGATAGGTTTAATAACTACCCTCACCCTAAAGCGTACCCTAACCCTAACCACTACCCTAACACTAACGCGTACCCTAATCCTAACCCGTACCCTAAACCGAGCCCTAACCCTAACACTAACCCTAACCCTAACCTAACCCATACCCTACGCCCTACCCGAACCCCTCCCCGAACCCGTACCCTAAGCCGTACCCTAACCCTCACCCTAACCCTAACCCTAACCCTAAGCTACCCTTGACTGCTTCTGCCTCCAATAGATTTCCTAAGCACTAGTGTTTTAAGGAACAGGTTAAAAAGAGAATCCTAATGTGATTTCTTGATAATGGGTGTGTTCCTTATCTTCTCCTCGTGTCTAAACTCTTCTCCATGGCTGGACCCCCAAATAATATTCCTTTACGTGCTAAGGGGTATCTAGAGAGTGTGATAGGTTTAATAACTACCCCCACCCTAACGCGTACCCTAACCCTAACCCCTGCCCTAACCCTAACGCGTACCCTAATCCTAACCCGTACCCTAAACCGAGCCCTAATCCTAACACTAACCCTAACCCTAACCCTAACCCATACCCTACGCCCTACCCGAAACCCTCCCCGAACCCGTACCCTAAGCCGTACCCTAACCCTCACCCTAACCCTAACCCTAACCCTAAGCTACCCTTCACTGCTTCTGCCTCCAATAGATTTCCTAACCACTAGTGTTTTAAGGAACAGTTTAAAAAGAGAATCATATTGTGATTTCTTGATAATGGGTGTGTTCCTTATCTTCTCCTAGTGTCTAAACCCTTCTCCATGGCTGGACCCCCAAATAATATTCCTTTACGTGCTAAGGGGTATCTAGAGAGTGGGATAGGTTTAATAACTACCCTCACCCTAACGCGTACCCTAACCCTAACCGCTACCCTAACCCTAACGCGTACCCTAATCCTAACCCGTACCCTAAACCGAGCCCTAAACCTAACACTAACCCTAACCCTAACCCTAACCCATACCCTACGGCCTACCCGAACCCCTCCCCGAACCCGTACCCTAAGTCGTACCCTAACCCTCACCCTAACCCTAACCCTAACCCTAAGCTACCCTTGACTGCTTCTGCCTCCAATAGATTTCCTAAGCACTACTGTTTTAAGGAACAGGTTAAAAAGAGAATCCTAATGTGATTTCTTGATAATGGGTGTGTTCCTTATCTTCTCCTCGTGTCTAAACTCTTCTCCATGGCTGGACCCCCAAATAATATTCCTTTACGTGCTAAGGGGTATCTAGAGAGTGGGATAGGTTTAATAACTACCCCCACCCTAACGCGTACCCTAACCCTAACCCCTGCCCTAACCCTAACGCGTACCCTAATCCTAACCCGTACCCTAAACCGAGCCCTAATCCTAACACTAACCCTAACCCTAACCCTAACCCATACCCTACGCCCTACCCGAAACCCTCCCCAAACCCGTACCCTAAGCCGTACCCTAACCCTCACCCTAACCCTAACCCTAACCCTAAGCTACCCTTGACTGCTTCTGCCTCCAATAGATTTCCTAACCACTAGTGTTTTAAGGAACAGTTTAAAAAGAGAATCATATTGTGATTTCTTGATAATGGGTGTGTTCCTTATCTTCTCCTAGTGTCTAAACCCTTCTCCATGGCTGGACCCCCAAATAATATTCCTTTACGTGCTAAGGGGTATCTAGAGAGTGGGATAGGTTTAATAACTACCCTCACCCTAACGCGTACCCTAACCCTAACCCCTACCCGAACCCTAACGCGTACCCTAATCCTAACCCGTACCCTAAACCGAGCCCTAACCCTAACACTAGCCCTAACCCTAACCCTAACCCATACCCTACGCCCTACCCGAAACCCTCCCCGAACCCGTACCCTAAGCCGTACCCTAACCCTCACCCTCACCCTAACCCTAACCCTAAGCTACCCTTGACGGCTTCTGCCTCCAATAGATTTCCTAAGCACTACTGTTTTAAGGAACAGGTTAAAAAGAGAATCCTAATGTGATTTCTTGATAATGGGTGTGTTCCTTATCTTCTCCTCGTGTCTAAACTCTTCTCCATGGCTGGACCCCCAAATAATATTCCTTTATGTGCTAAGGGGTATCTAGAGAGTGTGATAGGTTTAATAACTACCCTCACCCTAACGCGTACCCTAACCCTAACCCCTACCCTAACCCTAGCGCGTACCCTAATCCTAACCCCTACCCTAAACCGAGCCCTAACCCTAACACTAACTCTAACCCTAACCCTAACCCATACCCTACGCCCTACCCGAACCCCTCCCTGAACCCGTACCCTAAACCGTACCCTAACCCTCACCCTAACCCTAACCCTAACCCTAAGCTACCCTTGACGTCTTCTGCCTCCAATAGATTTCCTAAGCACTAGTGTTTTAAGGAACAGGTTAAAAAGAGAATCCTAATGTGATTTCTTGATAATGGGTGTGTTCCTTATCTTCTCCTCGTGTCTAAACTCTTCTCCATGGCTGGACCCCCAAATAATATTCCTTTACGTGCTAAGGGGTATCTAGAGAGTGGGATAGGTTTAATAACTACCCTCACCCTAACGCGTACCCTAACCCTAACCGCTACCCTAACCCTAGCGCGTACCCTAATCCTAACCCGTACCCTAAACCGAGCCCTAACCCTAACACTAACCCTAACCCTAACCCTAACCCATACCCTACGCCCTACCCGAAACCCTCCCTGAACCCGTACCCTAAGCCGTACATTAACCCTCACCCTAACCCTAACCCTAACCCTAAGCTACCCTTGACTGCTTCTGCCTCCAATAGATTTCCTAACCACTAGTGTTTTAAGGAACAGTTTAAATAGAGAATCATATTGTGATTTCTTGATAATGGGTGTGTTCCTTATCTTCTCCTAGTGTCTAAACTCTTCTCCATGGCTGGACCCCCAATAATATTTCTGTACGTGCTAAGGGGTATCTAGAGAGTGGGATAGGTTTAATAACTACCCTCACCCTAAGGCGTACCCTAACCCTAACCCCTGCCCTAACCCTAACGCGTACCCTAATCCTAACCTGTACCCTAAACCGAGCCCTAACCCTAACACTAGCCCTAACCCTAACCCTAACCCATACCCTACGCCCTACCCGAACCCCTCCCTGAACCCGTACCCTAAACCGTACCCTAACCCTCACCCTAACCCTAACCCTAACCCTAAGCTACCCTTGACGGCTTCTGCCTCCAATAGATTTCCTAAGCACTAGTGTTTTAAGGAACAGGTTAAAAAGAGAATCCTAATGTGATTTCGTGATAATGGGTGTGTTCCTTATCTTCTCCTAGTGTCTAAACTCTTCTCCATGGCTGGACCCCCAAATAATATTCCTTTACGTGCTAAGGGGTATCTAGAGAGTGGGATAGGTTTAATAACTACCCTCACCCTAAAGCGTACCCTAACCCTAACCCCTACCCTAACACTAACGCGTACCCTAATCCTAACCGGTACCCTAAACCGAGCCCTAACCCTAACACTAACCCTAACCCTAACTCTAACCCATACCCTACGCCCTACCCGAACCCCTCCCCGAACCCGTACCCTAAGCTGTACCCTAACCCTCACCCTAACCCTAACCCTAACCCTAAGCTACCCTTGACGGCTTCTGCCTCCAATAGATTTCCTAAGCACTAGTGATTTAAGGAACAGGTTTAAAAGAGAATCCTAATGTGATTTCTTGATAATGGGTGTGTTCCTTATCTTCTCCTCGTGTCTAAACTCTTCTCCATGGCTGGACCCCCAATAATATTCCTTTACGTGCTAAGGGGTATCTAGAGAGTGGGATAGGTTTAATAACTACCCTCACCCTAACGCGTACCCTAACCCTAACCCCTACCCGAACCCTAACGCGTACCCTAATCCTAACCCATACCCTAAACCGAGCCCTAACCCTAACACTAGCCCTAACCCTAACCCTAACCCATACCCTACGCCCTACCCGAACCCCTCCCCGAACCCGTACCCTAAGCCGTACCCTAACCCTCACCCTAACCCTTAACCTAACACTAAGCTACCCTTGACTGCTTCTGCCTCCAATAGATTTCCTAAGCACTAGTGATTTAAGGAAAATGTTAAAAAGAGAATCCTAATGTGATTTCTTGATAATGGGTGTGTTCCTTATCTTCTCCTCGTGTCTAAATTCTTCTCCATGGCTGGACCCCCAAATAATATTCCTTTACGTGCTAAGGGGTATCTAGAAAGTGGGATAGGTTTAATAACTACCCTCACCCTAACGCGTATCCTAACCCTAACCCCTACCCTAACCCTAACGCATACCCTAATCCTAACCCGTACCCTAAACCGAGCCCTAACCCTAACACTAGCAATAACCCTAACCCTAACCCATACCCTACGCCCTACCCGAACCCCTCCCCGAACCCGTATCGTAAGCCATACCCTAACCCTCACCCTAACCCTAACCCTAACCCTAAGCTACCCTTGACTGCTTCTGCCTCCAATAGATTTCCTAAGCACTAGTGTTTTAAGGAACAGTTTAAAAAGAGAATCATATTGTGATTTCTTGATAATGGGTGTGTTCCTTATCTTCTCCTAGTGTCTAAATTCTTCTCCATGGCTGGACCCCCTAATAATATTCCTTTACGTGCTAAGGGGTATCTAGAGAGTGGGATAGGTTTAATAACTACCCTCACCCTAAAGCGTACCCTAACCCTAACCCCTACCCTAACCCTAACGCGTACCCTAATCCTAACCCGTACCCTAAACCGAGCCCTAAACCTCACGCTAGCCCTAACCCTAACCCTAACCCATACCCTACGCCCTACCCGAACCCCTTCCCGAACCCATACCCTAAGCCGTACCCTAACCCTCACCCTAACCCTAACTCTAACCCTAAGCTACCCTTGACTGCTTCTGCCTCCAATAGATTTCCTAAGCACTAGTGTTTTAAGGAACAGGTTAAAAAGAGAATCCTAATGTGATTTCGTGATAATGGGTGTGTTCCTTATCTTCTCCTAGTGTCTAAACTCTTCTCCATGGCTGGACCCCCTATAATATTCCTGTACGTGCTAAGGGGTATCTAGAGAGTGGGATAGGTTTAATAACTACCCTCACCCTAACGCGTACACTAACCGTAAACCCTACCCTAACCCTAACGCATACCCTAATCCTAACCTTTACCCTAAACCGAGACCTAACCCTAACACTAGCCCTAACCCTAACCCATACCCTACGCCCTACCCGAACACCTCCCCGAACCCGTACCCTAAGCCGTACCCTAACCCTCACCCTAACCCTAACCCTAACCCTAAGCTACCCTTGACGGCTTCTCCCTCCAATAGATTTCCTAAGCACTAGTGTTTTAAGGAACAGTTTAAAAAGAGAATCCTAATGTGATTTCGTGATAATGGGTGTGTTCCTTATCTTCTCCTAGTGTCTAAACTCTTCTCCATGGCTGGACCCCCAATAATATTCCTGTACGTGCTAAGGGGTATCTAGAGAGTGGGATAGGTTTAATAACTACCCTCACCATAACGCGTACACTAACCCTAACCCCTACCCTAACCCTAACGCAACCCTAATCCTAACCTGTATCCTAAACCGAGCCCTAACCCTAACACTAGCCCTAACCCTAAACCTAACCCATACCCTACGCCCTACCCGAACCCCTCCCCGAACCCGTACCCTAAGCCGTACCCTAACCCTCACCCTAACCCTAACCCTAACCCTAAGCTACCCTTGACGGCTTCTGCCTCCAATAGATTTCCTAAGCACGAGTGTTTTAAGGAACATGTTAAAAAGAGAATCCTAATGTGATTTCTTGATAATGGGTGTGTTCCTTATCTTCTCCACGTGTCTAAACTCTTCTCCATGGCTGGACCCCCAAATAATATTCCTTTATGTGCTAAGGGGTATCTAGAGAGTGTGATAGGTTTAAAAACTACCCTCACCCTAACGCGTACCCTAACCCTAACCCCTACCCTAACCCTAGCGCGTACCCTAATCCTAACCCGTACCCTAAACCGAGCCCTAACCCTAACACTAACTCTAACCCTAACCCTAACCAATACCCTACGCCCTACCCGAACCCCTCCTGAACCCGTACCCTAAACCGTACCCTAACCCTCACCCTAACCCTAACCCTAACCCTAAGCTACCCTTGACGGCTTCTGCCTCCAATAGATTTCCTAAGCACTAGTGTTTTAAGGAACAGGTTAAAAAGAGAATCCTAATGTGATTTCTTGATAATGGGTGTGTTCCTTATCTTCTCCTCGTGTCTAAACTCTTCTCCATGGCTGGACCCCCAAATAATATTCCTTTACGTGCTAAGGGGTATCAAGAGAGTGGGATAGGTTTAATAACTACCCTCACCCTAACGCGTACCCTAACCCTAACCCCTACCCTAACCCTAATGCGTACCCTAATCCTAACCCGTACCCTAAACCGAGCCCTAACCCTAACACTAGCCCTAACCCTAACCCTAACCCATACCCTACGCCCTACCCGAACCCCTCCCCGAACCCGTACCCTAAGCCGTACCCTAAACCTCACCCTAACCCTAACCCTAACCCTAAGCTACCCTTGACTGCTTCTGCCTCCAATAGATTTCCTAAGCACTAGTGTTTTAAGGAACAATTTAAAAAGAGAATCCTAATGTGATTTCGTGATAATGGGTGTGTTCCTCATCTTCTCCTAGTGTCTAAACCCTTCTCCATGGCTGGACCCACAAATAATATTCCTTTACGTGCTAAGGGGTATCTAGAGAGTGGGATAGGTTTAATAACTACCCTCACCCTAAAGCGTACCCTAACCCTAACCCCTACCCTAACACTAACGCGTACCCTAATCCTAACCCGTACCCTAAACTGAGCCCTAACCCTAACACTAACCCTAACCCTAACTCTAACCCATACCCTACGCCCTACCCGAATCCCTCCCCGAACCCGTACCCTAAGCCGTACCCTAACCCTCACCCTAACCCTAACCCTAACCCTAGGCTACCCTTGACGGCTTCTGCCTCCAATAGATTTCCTAAGCACTAGTGATTTAAGGAACAGGTTTAAAGGAGAATCCTAATGTGATTTCTTGATAATGGGTGTGTTCCTTATCTTCTCCTCGTGTCTAAACTCTTCTCCATGGCTGGACCCCCAAATAATATTCCTTTACGTGCTAAGGGGTATTTAGAGAGTGGGATAGGTTTAATAACTACCCTCACCCTAACGCGTATCCTAACCCTAACCCCTACCCTAAACCTAATGCAAACCCTAATCCTAACCCGTACCCTAAACCGAGCCCTAACCCTAACGCTAGCCCTATCCCTAACCCTAACCCATACCCTACGCCCTACCCGAACCCCTCCCCGAACCCGTATCGTAAGCCGTACCCTAACCCTCACCCTAACCCTAACCCTAACTCTAAGCTACCCTTGACTTCTTCTGCCTCCAATAGATTTCCTAAGCACTAGTGTTTTAAGGAACAGTTTAAAAAGAGAATCATATTGTGATTTCTTGATAATGGGTGTGTTCCTTATCTTCTCCTAGTGTCTAAATTCTTCTCCAAGGCTGGACCCCCAAATAATATTCCTTTACGTGCTAAGGGGTATCTAGAGAGTGGGATAGGTTTAATAACTACCCTCACCCTAAAGCGTACCCTAACCCTAACTACTACCCTAACACTAACGCGTACCCTAATCCTAACCCGTACCCTAAACCGAGCCCTAACCCTAACTCTAACCCTAACCCTAACCCTAACCCATACCCTATGGCCTACCCGAAACCCTCCCCGAACCCGTACCCTAAGCCGTACCCTAACCCTCACCCTAACCCTAACCCTAACCCTAAGCTACCCTTGACTGCTTCTGCCTCCAATAGATTTCCTAAGCACTAGTGTTTTAAGGAACAGGTTAAAAAGAGAATCCTAATGTGATTTCGTGATAATGGGTGTGTTCCTTATCTTCTCCTAGTGTCTAAACTCTTCTCCATGGCTGGACCCCCAAATAATATTCCTTTACGTGCTAAGGGGTATCTAGAGAGTGGGATAGGTTTAATAACTACCCTCACCCTAACGCGTACCCTAACCCTAACCGCTACCCTAACCATAGCGCGTACCCTAATCCTAACCCGTACCCTAAACCGAGCCCTAACCCTAACACTAACCCTAACCCTAACCCTAACCCATACCCTACGCCCTACCCGAAACCCTCCCCGAACCCTCCCCGAACCCGTACCCTAAGCCGTACCCTAACCCTCACCCTAACCCTAAGCTACCCTTGACTGCTTCTGCCTCCAATAGATTTCCTAACCACTAGTGTTTTAAGGAACAGTTTAAAAAGAGAATCATATTGTGATTTCTTGATAATGGGTGTGTTCCTTATCTTCTCCTAGTGTCTAAACTCTTCTCCATGGCTGGACCCCCAATAATATTCCTGTACGTGCTAAGGGGTATCTAGAGAGTGGGATAGGTTTAATAACTACCCTCACCCTAAAGCGTACCCTAACCCTAACCCCTACCCTAACCCTAACGCGTACCCTAATCCTAACCCGTACCCTAAACCGAGCCCTAAACCTCACGCTAGCCCTAACCCTAACCCTAACCCATACCCTACGCCCTACCCGAACCCCTTCCCGAACCCATACCCTAAGCCGTACCCTAACCCTCACCCTAACCCTAACTCTAACCCTAAGCTACCCTTGACTGCTTCTGCCTCCAATAGATTTCCTAAGCACTAGTGTTTTAAGGAACAGGTTAAAAAGAGAATCCTAATGTGATTTCGTGATAATGGGTGTGTTCCTTATCTTCTCCTAGTGTCTAAACTCTTCTCCATGGCTGGACCCCCTATAATATTCCTGTACGTGCTAAGGGGTATCTAGAGAGTGGGATAGGTTTAATAACTACCCTCACCCTAACGCGTACACTAACCGTAAACCCTACCCTAACCCTAACGCATACCCTAATCCTAACCTTTACCCTAAACCGAGACCTAACCCTAACACTAGCCCTAACCCTAACCCATACCCTACGCCCTACCCGAACACCTCCCCGAACCCGTACCCTAAGCCGTACCCTAACCCTCACCCTAACCCTAACCCTAACCCTAAGCTACCCTTGACTGCTTCTCCCTCCAATAGATTTCCTAAGCACTAGTGTTTTAAGGAACAGTTTAAAAAGAGAATCCTAATGTGATTTCGTGATAATGGGTGTGTTCCTTATCTTCTCCTAGTGTCTAAACTCTTCTCCATGGCTGGACCCCCAATAATATTCCTGTACGTGCTAAGGGGTATCTAGAGAGTGGGATAGGTTTAATAACTACCCTCACCATAACGCGTACACTAACCCTAACCCCTACCCTAACCCTAACGCAACCCTAATCCTAACCTGTATCCTAAACCGAGCCCTAACCCTAACACTAGCCCTAACCCTAAACCTAACCCATACCCTACGCCCTACCCGAACCCCTCCCCGAACCCGTACCCTAAGCCGTACCCTAACCCTCACCCTAACCCTAACCCTAACCCTAAGCTACCCTTGACGGCTTCTGCCTCCAATAGATTTCCTAAGCACGAGTGTTTTAAGGAACATGTTAAAAAGAGAATCCTAATGTGATTTCTTGATAATGGGTGTGTTCCTTATCTTCTCCGCGTGTCTAAACTCTTCTCCATGGCTGGACCCCCAAATAATATTCCTTTATGTGCTAAGGGGTATCTAGAGAGTGTGATAGGTTTAAAAACTACCCTCACCCTAACGCGTACCCTAACCCTAACCCCTACCCTAACCCTAGCGCGTACCCTAATCCTAACCCGTACCCTAAACCGAGCCCTAACCCTAACACTAACTCTAACCCTAACCCTAACCAATACCCTACGCCCTACCCGAACCCCTCCTGAACCCGTACCCTAAACCGTACCCTAACCCTCACCCTAACCCTAACCCTAACCCTAAGCTACCCTTGACGGCTTCTGCCTCCAATAGATTTCCTAAGCACTAGTGTTTTAAGGAACAGGTTAAAAAGAGAATCCTAATGTGATTTCTTGATAATGGGTGTGTTCCTTATCTTCTCCTCGTGTCTAAACTCTTCTCCATGGCTGGACCCCCAAATAATATTCCTTTACGTGCTAAGGGGTATCAAGAGAGTGGGATAGGTTTAATAACTACCCTCACCCTAACGCGTACCCTAACCCTAACCCCTACCCTAACCCTAATGCGTACCCTAATCCTAACCCGTACCCTAAACCGAGCCCTAACCCTAACACTAGCCCTAACCCTAACCCTAACCCATACCCTACGCCCTACCCGAACCCCTCCCCGAACCCGTACCCTAAGCCGTACCCTAAACCTCACCCTAACCCTAACCCTAACCCTAAGCTACCCTTGACTGCTTCTGCCTGCAATAGATTTCCTAAGCACTAGTGTTTTAAGGAACAATTTAAAAAGAGAATCCTAATGTGATTTCGTGATAATGGGTGTGTTCCTCATCTTCTCCTAGTGTCTAAACCCTTCTCCATGGCTGGACCCACAAATAATATTCCTTTACGTGCTAAGGGGTATCTAGAGAGTGGGATAGGTTTAATAACTACCCTCACCCTAAAGCGTACCCTAACCGTAACCCCTACCCTAACACTAACGCGTACCCTAATCCTAACCCGTACCCTAAACTGAGCCCTAACCCTAACACTAACCCTAACCCTAACTCTAACCCATACCCTACGCCCTACCCGAATCCCTCCCCGAACCCGTACCCTAAGCCGTACCCTAACCCTCACCCTAACCCTAACCCTAACCCTAGGCTACCCTTGACGGCTTCTGCCTCCAATAGATTTCCTAAGCACTAGTGATTTAAGGAACAGGTTTAAAGGAGAATCCTAATGTGATTTCTTGATAATGGGTGTGTTCCTTATCTTCTCCTCGTGTCTAAACTCTTCTCCATGGCTGGACCCCCAAATAATATTCCTTTACGTGCTAAGGGGTATTTAGAGAGTGGGATAGGTTTAATAACTACCCTCACCCTAACGCGTATCCTAACCCTAACCCCTACCCTAAACCTAATGCAAACCCTAATCCTAACCCGTACCCTAAACCGAGCCCTAACCCTAACGCTAGCCCTATCCCTAACCCTAACCCATACCCTACGCCCTACCCGAACCCCTCCCCGAACCCGTATCGTAAGCCGTACCCTAACCCTCACCCTAACCCTAACCCTAACTCTAAGCTACCCTTGACTTCTTCTGCCTCCAATAGATTTCCTAAGCACTAGTGTTTTAAGGAACAGTTTAAAAAGAGAATCATATTGTGATTTCTTGATAATGGGTGTGTTCCTTATCTTCTCCTAGTGTCTAAATTCTTCTCCATGGCTGGACCCCCAAATAATATTCCTTTACGTGCTAAGGGGTATCTAGAGAGTGGGATAGGTTTAATAACTACCCTCACCCTAAAGCGTACCCTAACCCTAACTACTACCCTAACACTAACGCGTACCCTAATCCTAACCCGTACCCTAAACCGAGCCCTAACCCTAACTCTAACCCTAACCCTAACCCTAACCCATACCCTATGGCCTACCCGAAACCCTCCCCGAACCCGTACCCTAAGCCGTACCCTAACCCTCACCCTAACCCTAACCCTAACCCTAAGCTACCCTTGACTGCTTCTGCCTCCAATAGATTTCCTAAGCACTAGTGTTTTAAGGAACAGGTTAAAAAGAGAATCCTAATGTGATTTCGTGATAATGGGTGTGTTCCTTATCTTCTCCTAGTGTCTAAACTCTTCTCCATGGCTGGACCCCCAAATAATATTCCTTTACGTGCTAAGGGGTATCTAGAGAGTGGGATAGGTTTAATAACTACCCTCACCCTAACGCGTACCCTAACCCTAACCGCTACCCTAACCATAGCGCGTACCCTAATCCTAACCCGTACCCTAAACCGAGCCCTAACCCTAACACTAACCCTAACCCTAACCCTAACCCATACCCTACGCCCTACCCGAAACCCTCCCCGAACCCTCCCCGAACCCGTACCCTAAGCCGTACCCTAACCCTCACCCTAACCCTAAGCTACCCTTGACTGCTTCTGCCTCCAATAGATTTCCTAACCACTAGTGTTTTAAGGAACAGTTTAAAAAGAGAATCATATTGTGATTTCTTGATAATGGGTGTGTTCCTTATCTTCTCCTAGTGTCTAAACTCTTCTCCATGGCTGGACCCCCAATAATATTCCTGTACGTGCTAAGGGGTATCTAGAGAGTGGGATAGGTTTAATAACTACCCTCACCCTAACGCGTACACTAACCCTAACCTCTACCCTAACCCTAACGCGTACCCTAATCCTAACCTGTACCCTAAACCGAGCCCTAACCCTAACACTAGCCCTAACCCTAACCCTAACCCATACCCTACGCCCTACCCGAACCCCTCCCTGAACCCGTACCCTAAACCGTACCCTAACCCTCACCCTAACCCTAACCCTAACCCTAAGCTACCCTTGACGGCTTCTGCCTCCAATAGATTTCCTAAGCACTAGTGTTTTAAGGAACAGGTTAAAAAGAGAATCCTAATGTGATTTCTTGATAATGGGTGTGTTCCTTATCTTCTCCTCGTGTCTAAACTCTTCTCCATGGCTGGACCCCCAAATAATATTCCCTTACGTGCTAAGGGGTATCTAGAGAGTGGGATAGGTTTAATAACTACCCTCACCCTAACGCGTACCCTAACCCTAACCCCTACCCGAACCCTAACGTGTATCCTAATCCTAACCCGTACCCTAAACCGAGCCCTAACCCTAACACTAGCCCTAACCCTAACCCTAACCCATACCCTACGCCCTACCCGAACCCCTCCCCGAACCCGTATCGTAAGCCATACCCTAACCCTCACCCTAACCCTAACCCTAACCCTAAGCTACCCTTGACTGCTTCTGCCTCCAATAGATTTCCTAAGCACTAGTGTTTTAAGGAACAGTTTAAAAAGAGAATCATATTGTGATTTCTTGATAATGGGTGTGTTCCTTATCTTCTCCTAGTGTCTAAATTCTTCTCCATGGCTGGACCCCCTAATAATATTCCTTTACGTGCTAAGGGGTATCTAGAGAGTGGGATAGGTTTAATAACTACCCTCACCCTAACGCGTACCCTAACCCTAACCCCTACCCTAACCCTAACGCGTACCCTAATCCTAACCCGTACCCTAAACCGAGCCCTAACCCTAACACTAAGCCTAACCCTAACCCTAACCCATACCCTACGCCCTACCTGAAACCCTCCCCGAACCCGTACCCTAAGCCGTACCCTAACCCTCACCCTAACCCTAACCCTAACCCTAAGCTACCCTTGACTGCTTCTGCCTCCAATAGATTTCCTAAGCACTAGTGTTTTAAAGAACAGGTTAAAAAGAGAATCCTAATGTGATTTCTTGATAATGGGGGTGTTCCTTATCTTCTCCTCGTGTCTAAACTCTTCTCCATGGCTGGACCCCCAAATAATATTCCTTTACGTGCTAAGGGGTATCTAGAGAGTGTGATAGGTTTAATAACTACCCCCACCCTAAAGCGTACCCTAACCCTAACCCCTGCCCTAACACTAACGCGTACCCTAATCCTAACCCGTACCCTAAACCGAGCACTAACCCTAACATTAACCCTAACCCTAACCCTAACCCATACCCTACGCCCTACCCGAACCTCTCACCGAACCCGTACCCTAAGCCGTACCCTAACCCTCACCCTAACCCTAACCCTAACCCTAAGCTACCCTTGACTGCTTCTGCCTCCAATAGATTTCCTAAGCACTAGTGTTTTAAGGAACAGGTTAAAAAGAGAATCCTAATGTGATTTCGTGATAATGGGTGTGTTCCTTATCTTCTCCTAGTGTCTAAACTCTTCTCCATGGCTGGACCCCCTATAATATTCCTGTACGTGCTAAGGGGTATCTAGAGAGTGGGATAGGTTTAATAACTACCCTCACCCTAACGCGTACACTAACCGTAAACCCTACCCTAACCCTAACGCATACCCTAATCCTAACCTTTACCCTAAACCGAGACCTAACCCTAACACTAGCCCTAACCCTAACCCATACCCTACGCCCTACCCGAAGACCTCCCCGAACCCGTACCCTAAGCCGTACCCTAACCCTCACCCTAACCCTAACCCTAACCCTAAGCTACCCTTGACTGCTTCTCCCTCCAATAGATTTCCTAAGCACTAGTGTTTTAAGGAACAGTTTAAAAAGAGAATCCTAATGTGATTTCGTGATAATGGGTGTGTTCCTTATCTTCTCCTAATGTCTAAACTCTTCTCCATGGCTGGACCCCCAATAATATTACTGTACGTGCTAAGGGGTATCTAGAGAGTGGGATAGGTTTAATAACTACCCTCACCATAACGCGTACACTAACCCTAACCCCTACCCTAACCCTAACGCAACCCTAATCCTAACCTGTATCCTAAACCGAGCCCTAACCCTAACACTAGCCCTAACCCTAAACCTAACCCATACCCTACGCCCTACCCGAACCCCTCCCCGAACCCGTACCCTAAGCCGTACCCTAACCCTCACCCTAACCCTAACCCTAACCCTAAGCTACCCTTGACGGCTTCTGCCTCCAATAGATTTCCTAAGCACGAGTGTTTTAAGGAACATGTTAAAAAGAGAATCCTAATGTGATTTCTTGATAATGGGTGTGTTCCTTATCTTCTCCTCGTGTCTAAACTCTTCTCCATGGCTGGACCCCCAAATAATATTCCTTTATGTGCTAAGGGGTATCTAGAGAGTGTGATAGGTTTAATAACTACCCTCACCCTAACGCGTACCCTAACCCTAACCCCTACCCTAACCCTAGCGCGTACCCTAATCCTAACCCGTACCCTAAACCGAGCCCTAACCCTAACACTAACTCTAACCCTATCCCTAACCAATACCCTACGCCCTACCCGAACCCCTCCTGAACCCGTACCCTAAACCGTACCCTAACCCTCACCCTAACCCTAACCCTAACCCTAAGCTACCCTTGACGGCTTCTGCCTCCAATAGATTTCCTAAGCACTAGTGTTTTAAGGAACAGGTTAAAAAGGGAATCCTAATGTGATTTCTTGATAATGGGTGTGTTCCTTATCTTCTCCTCGTGTCTAAACTCTTCTCCATGGCTGGACCCCCAAATAATATTCCTTTACGTGCTAAGGGGTATCAAGAGAGTGGGATAGGTTTAATAACTACCCTCACCCTAACGCGTACCCTAACCCTAACCCCTACCCTAACCCTAACGCGTACCCTAATCCTAACCCGTACCCTAAACCGAGCCCTAACCCTAACACTAGCCCTAACCCTAACCCTAACCCATACCCTACGCCCTACCCGAACCCCTCCCCGAACCCGTACCCTAAGCCGTACCCTAACCCTCACCCTAACCCTAACCCTAACCCTAAGCTACCCTTGACTGCTTCTGCCTCCAATAGATTTCCTAAGCACTAGTGTTTTAAGGAACAATTTAAAAAGAGAATCCTAATGTGATTTCGTGATAATGGGTGTGTTCCTTATCTTCTCCTAGTGTCTAAACCCTTCTCCATGGCTGGACCCACAAATAATATTCCTTTACGTGCTAAGGGGTATCTAGAGAGTGGGATAGGTTTAATAACTACCCTCACCCTAAAGCGTACCCTAACCCTAACCCCTACCCTAACACTAACGCGTACCCTAATCCTAACCCGTACCCTAAACTGAGCCCTAACCCTAACACTAACCCTAACCCTAACTCTAACCCATACCCTACGCCCTACCCGAATCCCTCCCCGAACCCGTACCCTAAGCCGTACCCTAACCCTCACCCTAACCCTAACCCTAACCCTAGGCTACCCTTGACGGCTTCTGCCTCCAATAGATTTCCTAAGCACTAGTGATTTAAGGAACAGGTTTAAAGGAGAATCCTAATGTGATTTCTTGATAATGGGTGTGTTCCTTATCTTCTCCTCGTGTCTAAACTCTTCTCCATGGCTGGACCCCCAAATAATATTCCTTTACGTGCTAAGGGGTATTTAGAGAGTGGGATAGGTTTAATAACTACCCTCACCCTAACGCGTATCCTAACGCTAACCCCTACCCTAAACCTAACGCATACCCTAATCCTAACCTGTACCCTAAACCGAGCCCTAACCCTAACACTAGCCCTATCCCTAACCCTAACCCATACCCTACGCCCTACCCGAACCCCTCCCCGAACCCGTATCGTAAGCCGTACCCTAACCCTCACCCTAACCCTAACCCTAACTCTAAGCTACCCTTGACTTCTTCTGCCTCCAATAGATTTCCTAAGCACTAGTGTTTTAAGGAACAGTTTAAAAAGAGAATCATATTGTGATTTCTTGATAATGGGTGTGTTCCTTATCTTCTCCTAGTGTCTAAATTCTTCTCCAAGGCTGGACCCCCAAATAATATTCCTTTACGTGCTAAGGGGTATCTAGAGAGTGGGATAGGTTTAATAAATACCCTCACCCTAAAGCGTACCCTAACCCTAACTACTACCCTAACACTAACGCGTACCCTAATCCTAACCCGTACCCTAAACCGAGCCCTAACCCTAACACTAACCCTAACCCTAACCCTAACCCATACCCTATGGCCTACCCGAAACCCTCCCCGAACCCGTACCCTAAGCCGTACCCTAACCCTCACCCTAACCCTAACCCTAACCCTAAGCTACCCTTGACTGCTTCTGCCTCCAATAGATTTCCTAAGCACTAGTGTTTTAAGGAACAGGTTAAAAAGAGAATCCTAATGTGATTTCGTGATAATGGGTGTGTTCCTTATCTTCTCCTAGTTTCTAAACTCTTCTCCATGGCTGGACCCCCAAATAATATTCCTTTACGTGCTAAGGGTTATCTAGAGAGTGGGATAGGTTTAATAACTACCCTCACCCTAACGCGTACCCTAACCCTAACCGCTACCCTAACCCTAGCGCGTACCCTAATCCTAACCCGTACCCTAAACCGAGCCCTAACCCTAACACTAACCCTAACCCTAACCCTAACCCATACCCTACGCCCTACCCGAAACCCTCCCCGAACCCGTACCCTAAGCCGTACCCTAACCCTCACCCTAACCCTAACCCTAACCCTAAGCTACCCTTGACTGCTTCTGCCTCCAATAGATTTCCTAACCACTAGTGTTTTAAGGAACAGTTTAAAAAGAGAATCATATTGTGATTTCTTGATAATGGGTGTGTTCCTTATCTTCTCCTAGTGTCTAAACTCTTCTCCATGGCTGGACCCCCAATAATATTCCTGTACGTGCTAAGGGGTATCTAGAGAGTGGGATAGGTTTAATAACTACCCTCACCCTAACGCGTACACTAACCCTAACCTCTACCCTAACCCTAACGCGTACCCTAATCCTAACCTGTACCCTAAACCGAGCCCTAACCCTAACACTAGCCCTAACCCTAACCCTAACCCATACCCTACGCCCTACCCGAACCCCTCCCTGAACCCGTACCCTAAACCGTACCCTAACCCTCACCCTAACCCTAACCCTAACCCTAAGCTACCCTTGACGGCTTCTGCCTCCAATAGATTTCCTAAGCACTAGTGTTTTAAGGAACAGGTTAAAAAGAGAATCCTAATGTGATTTCTTGATAATGGGTGTGTTCCTTATCTTCTCCTCGTGTCTAAACTCTTCTCCATGGCTGGACCCCCAAATAATATTCCTTTACGTGCTAAGGGGTATCTAGAGAGTGGGATAGGTTTAATAACTACCCTCACCCTAACGCGTACCCTAACCCTAACCCCTACCCGAACCCTAACGTGTATCCTAATCCTAACCCGTACCCTAAACCGAGCCCTAACCCTAACACTAGCCCTAACCCTAACCCTAAACCATACCCTACGCCCTACCCGAACCCCTCCCCGAACCCGTAACCTAAGCCGTACCCTAACCCTCACCCTAACCCTAACCCTAACCCTAATCTACCCTTGACTGCTTCTGCCTCCAATAGATTTCCTAAGCACTAGTGTTTTAAGGAACAGGTTAAAAAGAGAATCCTAATGTGATTTCGTGATAATGGGTGTGTTCCTTATCTTCTCCTAGTGTCTAAACTCTTCTCCTTGGCTGGACCCCCAAATAATATTCCTTTACGTGCTAAGGGGTATCTAGAGAGTGTGATAGGTTTAATAACTACCCTCACCCTAACGCGTACCCTAACCCTAACCACTACCCTAACCCTAACGAGTACCCTAATCCTAACTCCTACCCTAAACCGAGCCCTAACTCTAACACTAACCCTAACCCTAACCCTAACCCATACCCTACGCCCTACCCGAAACCCTCCCCGAACCCGTACCCTAAGCCGTACCCTAACCCTCACCCTAACCCTAACCCTAACCCTAAGCTACCCTTGACTGCTTCTGCCTCCAATAGATTTCCTAACCACTAGTGTTTTAAGGAACAGTTTAAAAAGAGAATCATATTGTGATTTCATGATAATGGGTGTGTTCCTTATCTTCTCCTAGTGTCTAAACCCTTCTCCATGGCTGGACCCCCAAATAATATTCCTTTACGTGCTAAGGGGTATCTAGAGAGTGGGATAGGTTTAATAACTACCCTCACCCTAACGCGTACCCTAACCCTAACCGCTACCCTGACCCTATCGAGTACCCTAATCCTAACCCGTACCCTAAACCGAGCCCTAACCCTAACACTAACCCTAACCCTAAACCTAACCCATACCCTACGCCCTACCCGAAACCCTCCCCGAACCCGTACCCTAAGCCGTACCCTAACCCTCACCCTAACCCTAACCCTAACCCTAAGCTACCCTTGACTGCTTCTGCCTCCAATAGATTTCCTAACCACTAGTGTTTTAAGGAACAGTTTAAAAAGAGAATCATATTGTGATTTCTTGATAATGGGTGTGTTCCTTATCTTCTCCTAGTGTCTAAACCCTTCTCCATGGCTGGATCCCCAAATAATATTCTTTTACGTGCTAAGGGGTATCTAGAGAGTGGGATAGGTTTAATAACTACCCTCACCCTAAAGCGTACCCTAACCCTAACCCCTACCCTAACACTAACGCGTACCCTAATCCTAACCCGTACCCTAAACTGAGCCCTAACCCTAACACTAACCCTAACCCTAACTCTAACCCATACCCTACGCCCTACCCGAATCCCTCCCCGAACCCGTACCCTAAGCCGTACCCTAACCCTCACCCTAACCCTAACCCTAACCCTAGGCTACCCTTGACGGCTTCTGCCTCCAATAGATTTCCTAAGCACTAGTGATTTAAGGAACAGGTTTAAAGGAGAATCCTAATGTGATTTCTTGATAATGGGTGTGTTCCTTATCTTCTCCTCGTGTCTAAACTCTTCTCCATGGCTGGACCCCCAAATAATATTCCTTTACGTTCTAAGGGGTATTTAGAGAGTGGGATAGGTTTAATAACTACCCTCACCCTAACGCGTATCCTAACCCTAACCCCTACCCTAAACCTAATGCATACCCTAATCCTAACCCGTACCCTAAACCGAGCCCTAACCCTAACGCTAGCCCTATCCCTAACCCTAACCCATACCCTACGCCCTACCCGAACCCCTCCCCGAACCCGTATCGTAAGCCGTACCCTAACCCTCACCCTAACCCTAACCCTAACTCTAAGCTACCCTTGACTTCTTCTGCCTCCAATAGATTTCCTAAGCACTAGTGTTTTAAGGAACAGTTTAAAAAGAGAATCATATTGTGATTTCTTGATAATGGGTGTGTTCCTTATCTTCTCCTAGTGTCTAAATTCTTCTCCAAGGCTGGACCCCCAAATAATATTCCTTTACGTGCTAAGGGGTATCTAGAGAGTGGGATAGGTTTAATAACTACCCTCACCCTAAAGCGTACCCTAACCCTAACTACTACCCTAACACTAACGCGTACCCTAATCCTAACCCGTACCCTAAACCGAGCCCTAACCCTAACTCTAACCCTAACCCTAACCCTAACCCATACCCTATGGCCTACCCGAAACCCTCCCCGAACCCGTACCCTAAGCCGTACCCTAACCCTCACCCTAACCCTAACCCTAACCCTAAGCTACCCTTGACTGCTTCTGCCTCCAATAGATTTCCTAAGCACTAGTGTTTTAAGGAACAGGTTAAAAAGAGAATCCTAATGTGATTTCGTGATAATGGGTGTGTTCCTTATCTTCTCCTAGTGTCTAAACTCTTCTCCATGGCTGGACCCCCAAATAATATTCCTTTACGTGCTAAGGGGTATCTAGAGAGTGGGATAGGTTTAATAACTACCCTCACCCTAACGCGTACCCTAACCCTAACCGCTACCCTAACCATAGCGCGTACCCTAATCCTAACCCGTACCCTAAACCGAGCCCTAACCCTAACACTAACCCTAACCCTAACCCTAACCCATAGCCTACGCCCTACCCGAAACCCTCCCCGAACCCTCCCCGAACCCGTACCCTAAGCCGTACCCTAACCCTCACCCTTACCCTAAGCTACCCTTGACTGCTTCTGCCTCCAATAGATTTCCTAACCACTAGTGTTTTAAGGAACAGTTTAAAAAGAGAATCATATTGTGATTTCTTGATAATGGGTGTGTTCCTTATCTTCTCCTAGTGTCTAAACTCTTCTCCATGGCTGGACCCCCAATAATATTCCTGTACGTGCTAAGGGGTATCTAGAGAGTGGGATAGGTTTAATAACTACCCTCACCCTAACGCGTACACTAACCCTAACCTCTACCCTAACCCTAACGCGTACCCTAATCCTAACCTGTACCCTAAACCGAGCCCTAACCCTAACACTAGCCCTAACCCTAACCCTAACCCATACCCTACGCCCTACCCGAACCCCTCCCTGAACCCGTACCCTAAACCGTACCCTAACCCTCACCCTAACCCTAACCCTAACCCTAAGCTACCCTTGACGGCTTCTGCCTCCAATAGATTTCCTAAGCACTAGTGTTTTAAGGAACAGGTTAAAAAGAGAATCCTAATGTGATTTCTTGATAATGGGTGTGTTCCCTATCTTCTCCTCGTGTCTAAACTCTTCTCCATGGCTGGACCCCCAAATAATATTCCCTTACGTGCTAAGGGGTATCTAGAGAGTGGGATAGGTTTAATAACTACCCTCACCCTAACGCGTACCCTAACCCTAACCCCTACCCGAACCCTAACGTGTATCCTAATCCTAACCCGTACCCTAAACCGAGCCCTAACCCTAACACTAGCCCTAACCCTAACCCTAACCCATACCCTACGCCCTACCCGAACCCCTCCCCGAACCCGTATCGTAAGCCATACCCTAACCCTCACCCTAACCCTAACCCTAACCCTAAGCTACCCTTGACTGCTTCTGCCTCCAATAGATTTCCTAAGCACTAGTGTTTTAAGGAACAGTTTAAAAAGAGAATCATATTGTGATTTCTTGATAATGGGTGTGTTCCTTATCTTCTCCTAGTGTCTAAATTCTTCTCCATGGCTGGACCCCCTAATAATATTCCTTTACGTGCTAAGGGGTATCTAGAGAGTGGGATAGGTTTAATAACTACCCTCACCCTAACGCGTACCCTAACCCTAACCCCTACCCTAACCCTAACGCGTACCCTAATCCTAACCCGTACCCTAAACCGAGCCCTAACCCTAACACTAAGCCTAACCCTAACCCTAACCCATACCCTACGCCCTACCTGAAACCCTCCCCGAACCCGTACCCTAAGCCGTACCCTAACCCTCACCCTAACCCTAACCCTAACCCTAAGCTACCCTTGACTGCTTCTGCCTCCAATAGATTTCCTAAGCACTAGTGTTTTAAGGAACAGGTTAAAAAGAGAATCCTAATGTGATTTCTTGATAATGGGTGTGTTCCTTATCTTCTCCTAGTGTCTAAACTCTTCTCCATGGCTGGACCCCCAAATAATATTCCTTTACGTGCTAAGGGGTATCTAGAGAGTGGGATAGTTTTAATAACTACCCTCACCCTAAAGCGTACCCTAACCCTAACCACTACCCTAACACTAACGCGTACCCTAATCCTAACCCGTACCCTTAACCGAGCCCTAACCCTAACACTAACCCTAACCCTAACACTAACCCATACCCTACGGCCTACCCGAACCCCTCCCCGAACCCGTACCCTAAGCCGTACCCTAACACTCACCCTAACCCTAACCCTAACCCTAAGCTACCCTTGACTGCTTCTGCCTACAATAGATTTCCTAAGCACTAGTGTTTTAAAGAACAGGTTAAAAAGAGAATCCTAATGTGATTTCTTGATAATGGGGGTGTTCCTTATCTTCTCCTCGTGTCTAAACTCTTCTCCATGGCTGGACCCCCAAATAATATTCCTTTACGTGCTAAGGGGTATCTAGAGAGTGTGATAGGTTTAATAACTACCCCCACCCTAAAGCGTACCCTAACCCTAACCCCTGCCCTAACACTAACGCGTACCCTAATCCTAACCCGTACCCTAAACCGAGCACTAACCCTAACATTAACCCTAACCCTAACCCTAACCCATACCCTACGCCCTACCCGAACCCCTCACCGAACCCGTACCCTAAGCCGTACCCTAACCCTCACCCTAACCCTAACCCTAACCCTAAGCTACCCTTGACTGCTTCTGCCTCCAATAGATTTCCTAAGCACTAGTGTTTTAAGGAACAGGTTAAAAAGAGAATCCTAATGTGATTTCGTGATAATGGGTGTGTTCCTTATCTTCTCCTAGTGTCTAAACTCTTCTCCATGGCTGGACCCCCTATAATATTCCTGTACGTGCTAAGGGGTATCTAGAGAGTGGGATAGGTTTAATAACTACCCTCACCCTAACGCGTACACTAACCGTAAACCCTACCCTAACCCTAACGCATACCCTAATCCTAACCTTTACCCTAAACCGAGACCTAACCCTAACACTAGCCCTAACCCTAACCCATACCCTACGCCCTACCCGAAGACCTCCCCGAACCCGTACCCTAAGCCGTACCCTAACCCTCACCCTAACCCTAACCCTAACCCTAAGCTACCCTTGACTGCTTCTCCCTCCAATAGATTTCCTAAGCACTAGTGTTTTAAGGAACAGTTTAAAAAGAGAATCCTAATGTGATTTCGTGATAATGGGTGTGTTCCTTATCTTCTCCTAATGTCTAAACTCTTCTCCATGGCTGGACCCCCAATAATATTACTGTACGTGCTAAGGGGTATCTAGAGAGTGGGATAGGTTTAATAACTACCCTCACCATAACGCGTACACTAACCCTAACCCCTACCCTAACCCTAACGCAACCCTAATCCTAACCTGTATCCTAAACCGAGCCCTAACCCTAACACTAGCCCTAACCCTAAACCTAACCCATACCCTACGCCCTACCCGAACCCCTCCCCGAACCCGTACCCTAAGCCGTACCCTAACCCTCACCCTAACCCTAACCCTAACCCTAAGCTACCCTTGACGGCTTCTGCCTCCAATAGATTTCCTAAGCACGAGTGTTTTAAGGAACATGTTAAAAAGAGAATCCTAATGTGATTTCTTGATAATGGGTGTGTTCCTTATCTTCTCCTCGTGTCTAAACTCTTCTCCATGGCTGGACCCCCAAATAATATTCCTTTATGTGCTAAGGGGTATCTAGAGAGTGTGATAGGTTTAATAACTACCCTCACCCTAACGCGTACCCTAACCCTAACCCCTACCCTAACCCTAGCGCGTACCCTAATCCTAACCCGTACCCTAAACCGAGCCCTAACCCTAACACTAACTCTAACCCTATCCCTAAGCAATACCCTACGCCCTACCCGAACCCCTCCTGAACCCGTACCCTAAACCGTACCCTAACCCTCACCCTAACCCTAACCCTAACCCTAAGCTACCCTTGACGGCTTCTGCCTCCAATAGATTTCCTAAGCACTAGTGTTTTAAGGAACAGGTTAAAAAGGGAATCCTAATGTGATTTCTTGATAATGGGTGTGTTCCTTATCTTCTCCTCGTGTCTAAACTCTTCTCCATGGCTGGACCCCCAAATAATATTCCTTTACGTGCTAAGGGGTATCAAGAGAGTGGGATAGGTTTAATAACTACCCTCACCCTAACGCGTACCCTAACCCTAACCCCTACCCTAACCCTAACGCGTACCCTAATCCTAACCCGTACCCTAAACCGAGCCCTAACCCTAACACTAGCCCTAACCCTAACCCTAACCCATACCCTACGCCCTACCCGAACCCCTCCCCGAACCCGTACCCTAAGCCGTACCCTAACCCTCACCCTAACCCTAACCCTAACCCTAAGCTACCCTTGACTGCTTCTGCCTCCAATAGATTTCCTAAGCACTAGTGTTTTAAGGAACAATTTAAAAAGAGAATCCTAATGTGATTTCGTGATAATGGGTGTGTTCCTTATCTTCTCCTAGTGTCTAAACCCTTCTCCATGGCTGGACCCACAAATAATATTCCTTTACGTGCTAAGGGGTATCTAGAGAGTGGGATAGGTTTAATAACTACCCTCACCCTAAAGCGTACCCTAACCCTAACCCCTACCCTAACACTAACGCGTACCCTAATCCTAACCCGTACCCTAAACTGAGCCCTAACCCTAACACTAACCCTAACCCTAACTCTAACCCATACCCTACGCCCTACCCGAATCCCTCCCCGAACCCGTACCCTAAGCCGTACCCTAACCCTCACCCTAACCCTAACCCTAACCCTAGGCTACCCTTGACGGCTTCTGCCTCCAATAGATTTCCTAAGCACTAGTGATTTAAGGAACAGGTTTAAAGGAGAATCCTAATGTGATTTCTTGATAATGGGTGTGTTCCTTATCTTCTCCTCGTGTCTAAACTCTTCTCCATGGCTGGACCCCCAAATAATATTCCTTTACGTGCTAAGGGGTATTTAGAGAGTGGGATAGGTTTAATAACTACCCTCACCCTAACGCGTATCCTAACGCTAACCCCTACCCTAAACCTAACGCATACCCTAATCCTAACCCGTACCCTAAACCGAGCCCTAACCCTAACACTAGCCCTATCCCTAACCCTAACCCATACCCTACGCCCTACCCGAACCCCTCCCCGAACCCGTATCGTAAGCCGTACCCTAACCCTCACCCTAACCCTAACCCTAACTCTAAGCTACCCTTGACTTCTTCTGCCTCCAATAGATTTCCTAAGCACTAGTGTTTTAAGGAACAGTTTAAAAAGAGAATCATATTGTGATTTCTTGATAATGGGTGTGTTCCTTATCTTCTCCTAGTGTCTAAATTCTTCTCCAAGGCTGGACCCCCAAATAATATTCCTTTACGTGCTAAGGGGTATCTAGAGAGTGGGATAGGTTTAATAAATACCCTCACCCTAAAGCGTACCCTAACCCTAACTACTACCCTAACACTAACGCGTACCCTAATCCTAACCCGTACCCTAAACCGAGCCCTAACCCTAACACTAACCCTAACCCTAACCCTAACCCATACCCTATGGCCTACCCGAAACCCTCCCCGAACCCGTACCCTAAGCCGTACCCTAACCCTCACCCTAACCCTAACCCTAACCCTAAGCTACCCTTGACTGCTTCTGCCTCCAATAGATTTCCTAAGCACTAGTGTTTTAAGGAACAGGTTAAAAAGAGAATCCTAATGTGATTTCGTGATAATGGGTGTGTTCCTTATCTTCTCCTAGTGTCTAAACTCTTCTCCATGGCTGGACCCCCAAATAATATTCCTTTACGTGCTAAGGGGTATCTAGAGAGTGGGATAGGTTTAATAACTACCCTCACCCTAACGCGTACCCTAACCCTAACCGCTACCCTAACCCTAGCGCGTACCCTAATCCTAACCCGTACCCTAAACCGAGCCCTAACCCTAACACTAACCCTAACCCTAACCCTAACCCATACCCTACGCCCTACCCGAAACCCTCCCCGAACCCGTACCCTAAGCCGTACCCTAACCCTCACCCTAACCCTAACCCTAACCCTAAGCTACCCTTGACTGCTTCTGCCTCCAATAGATTTCCTAACCACTAGTGTTTTAAGGAACAGTTTAAAAAGAGAATCATATTGTGATTTCTTGATAATGGGTGTGTTCCTTATCTTCTCCTAGTGTCTAAACTCTTCTCCATGGCTGGACCCCCAATAATATTCCTGTACGTGCTAAGGGGTATCTAGAGAGTGGGATAGGTTTAATAACTACCCTCACCCTAACGCGTACACTAACCCTAACCTCTACCCTAACCCTAACGCGTACCCTAATCCTAACCTGTACCCTAAACCGAGCCCTAACCCTAACACTAGCCCTAACCCTAACCCTAACCCATACCCTACGCCCTACCCGAACCCCTCCCTGAACCCGTACCCTAAACCGTACCCTAACCCTCACCCTAACCCTAACCCTAACCCTAAGCTACCCTTGACGGCTTCTGCCTCCAATAGATTTCCTAAGCACTAGTGTTTTAAGGAACAGGTTAAAAAGAGAATCCTAATGTGATTTCTTGATAATGGGTGTGTTCCTTATCTTCTCCTCGTGTCTAAACTCTTCTCCATGGCTGGACCCCCAAATAATATTCCTTTACGTGCTAAGGGGTATCTAGAGAGTGGGATAGGTTTAATAACTACCCTCACCCTAACGCGTACCCTAACCCTAACCCCTACCCGAACCCTAACGTGTATCCTAATCCTAACCCGTACCCTAAACCGAGCCCTAACCCTAACACTAGCCCTAACCCTAACCCTAAACCATACCCTACGCCCTACCCGAACCCCTCCCCGAACCCGTAACCTAAGCCGTACCCTAACCCTCACCCTAACCCTAACCCTAACCCTAATCTACCCTTGACTGCTTCTGCCTCCAATAGATTTCCTAAGCACTAGTGTTTTAAGGAACAGGTTAAAAAGAGAATCCTAATGTGATTTCGTGATAATGGGTGTGTTCCTTATCTTCTCCTAGTGTCTAAACTCTTCTCCATGGCTGGACCCCCAAATAATATTCCTTTACGTGCTAAGGGGTATCTAGAGAGTGTGATAGGTTTAATAACTACCCTCACCCTAACGCGCTACCCTAACCCTAACCACTACCCTAACCCCTAACGAGTACCCTAATCCTAACTCCTACCCTAAACCGAGCCCTAACTCTAACACTAACCCTAACCCTAACCCTAACCCCATACCCTACGCCCCTACCCGAAACCCTCCCCGAACCCGTACCCTAAGCCGTACGCCTAACCCTCGACCCTCAAACCCTAACCCTAACCCTAAGCTACCCTTGACTGCTTCTGCCTCCAATAGATTTCCTAACCACTAGTGTTTTAAGGAACAGTTTAAAAAGAGAATCATATTGTGATTTCATGATAATGGGTGTGTTCCCTTATCTTCTCCTAGTGTCTAAACCCTTCTCCATGGCTGGACCCCCAAATAATATTCCTTTACGTGCTAAGGGGGTATCTAGAGAGTGGGATAGGTTTAATAACTACCCTCACCCTAACGCGTACCCTAACCCTAACCGCTACCCTGACCCTATCGAGTACCCCTAATCCTAACCCCGTACCCTAAACCGAGCCCCTAACCCTAACACTAACCCTAACCCTAAACCCTAACCCATACCCTACGCCCCTACCCCGAAACCCTCCCCGAACCCGTACCCTAAGCCGTACCCTAACCCTCACCCTAACCCTAACCCTAACCCTAAGCTACCCTTGACTGCTTCTGCCTCCAATAGATTTCCTAACCACTAGTGTTTTAAGGAACAGTTTTAAAAAGAGAATCATATTGTGATTTCTTGATAATGGGTTGTGTTCCTTATCTTCTCCTAGTGTCTAAACCCTTCTCCATGGCTGGATCCCCAAATAATATTCCTTTACGTGCTAAGGGGTATCTAGAGAGTGGGATAGGTTTAATAACTACCCTCACCCTAAAGGCGTACCCTAACCCTAACCACTACCCTAACACTAACGCGTACCCTAATCCTAACCCGTACCCCTAAACCGAGCCCTAACCCTAACACTAACCCTAACCCTAACCCTAACCCCATACCCTACGCCCCTACCCGAACCCCCTCCCCCGAACCCGTATCGTAAGCCGTACCCTAACCCTCCCTAACCCTAACCCTAACCCTAAGCTACCCTTGACTGCTTCTGCCTTCCAATAGATTTCCTAAGCACTAGTGTTTTAAGGAACAGGTTAAAAAGAGAATCCTAATGTGATTTCTTGATAATGGGTGTGTTCCTTATCTTCTCCTCGTGTCTAAACTCTTCTCCATGGCTGGACCCCCAAATAATATTCCTTTACGTGCTAAGGGGTATCTAGAGAGTGTGATAGGTTTAATAACTACCCCCACCCTAACGCGCTACCCTAACCCTAACCCCTACCCTAACCCTAAAGCGTACCCTAATCCTAACCCGTACCCTAAACCGAGCCCTAATCCTAACACTAACCCTAGACCCTAACCCTAACCCATACCCTACGCCCCTACCCGAAAACCCCTCCCCGAACCCGTACCCTAAGCCGTACCCTAACCCTCACCCTAACCCTAACCCAAACCCTAAGCTACCCTTGACTTCTTCTGCCTCCAATAGATTTCCTAAGCACTAGTGTTTTAAGGAACAGTTTAAAAAGAGAATCATATTGTGATTTCTTGATAATGGGTGTGTTCCTTATCTTCTCCTAGTGTCTAAATTCTTCTCCAAGGCTGGACCCCCAAATAATATTCCCTTTACGTGCTAAGGGGTATCTAGAGAGTGGGATAGGTTTAATAAATACCCTCACCCTAAAGCGTACCCTAACCCTAACTACTACCCCTAACACTAACGCGTACCCTAATCCTAACCCGTACCCTAAACCGAGCCCTAACCCTAACACTAACCCTAACCCTAACCCTAACCCATACCCTATGGCCTACCCCGAAACCCCTCCCCGAACCCGTACCCTAAGCCGTACCCTAACCCCTCACCCTAACCCTAACCCTAACCCTAAGCTACCCTTGACTGCTTCTGCCTCCAATAGATTTCCTAAGCACTAGTGTTTTAAGGAACAGGTTAAAAAGAGAATCCTAATGTGATTTCGTGATAATGGGTGTGTTCCTTATCTTCTCCTAGTTTCTAAACTCTTCTCCATGGCTGGACCCCCAAATAATATTCCTTTACGTGCTAAGGTGGTATCTAGAGAGTGGGATAGGTTTAATAACTACCCTCACCCTAACGCGTACCCTAACCCTAACCGCTACCCTAACCCTAGCGCGTACCCTAATCCTAACCCGTACCCTAAACCGAGCCCTAACCCTAACACTAACCCTAACCCTAAACCCTAACCCATACCCTACGCCCTACCCGAAACCCTCCCCGAACCCCGTACCCTAAGCCGTACCCTAACCCTCACCCTAACCCTAACCCTAACCCTAAGCTACCCTTGACTGCTTCTGCCTCCAATAGATTTCCTAA